>NC_141061.1:59577631-59767631 GCF_041138505.1 Cibotium barometz | reverse complement strand
CACACACGCATCCACCATTATCAAAATTTATAAATATGTATTTTTCTTGTATCCCATGTATTCTTCTCAAACTTGTTTGCAATGTTTTCCTTGTTTGCATGTGGTTAAACAAGTGCAATCATTTTCTTAATTTTAAATATATTTCAATCTTATAAGGGCACATATTTCTAATAGCCTTTTGAAAGAAAGGCTATTACTCATTCCTTTTTTGTGCTCCGCATGGGGGTTTTGACATGGTCTTTGAACAACAAGGCCATCATTCTTTCCTTTTCTGTGTGATGTAGATGTAGCATGCATTGTGTTGTGCATGGGGGTTTTTTTAAACTTGAAAAAAAGCAACAGCCAAAAGGTCCCCCGAATGATGAGAGGAGGATAGAAATGATGAATTGAGAATGTAAAGGAACCCAAGCATTGTATGGTCAAGGTATACATATAAAAACACAAGCCTTTACAAAATTGAAAGACTATGTATGCATGCAAGTCTATAACTGTAAGACCATGTATAGGTTGCACTGATTATGCAACTACCACCATGTCATTATAGCCCTGATTTTGGGGTGTGACATGGAGTGAGGGGAAGTGTGGGTGAGGGCTAGAGAGCTAATTCCAATCCCATTCTTGATTTTAGCTCTAAAGAATAATGATAAATCCATGTGAGCTCCTTGTAAAAACATTTATTCTTGAGGACACCAAAACCATGCATGATTTGGTTGCCTAAATTTTTGATAGCTTGACATTAATGGGAAGGGAGAACATAATTTAAACTCCATGGAGGCTAAAACACCAAGGTATCTCCTAAATGAGGACAAACATGTGTTTTAATGAATACTGCTTGTAAGTCCTAATTATGTGGTCAAGGTCTTATAGCCTATGATTGAAGGAGCTTGTAGATCCAAGTAGCTGGGTACGAGTTCATCCTACCCATCCCATTACACTAAAATCCATTATCTTTTTTAGTAGATTGCAATAGTGTTTATGCTAAGATATAGCAATGGAAAGTTCGCGCTATTTTCCAAACTTTACAAAAAACAAAGTACAATCTTGACTACATGACACTTTACTCACAAAGCTTCAAATCATCAACTCTATCATGCATAGCATAGATTACATGCTATGACATTCCCTCTTATGTCATCAATGCCCAAGATTAGGTGCAAGTTCATGTGGCATGCATGCACATGTGCGTGTGTGCACACACATGGCAGTTGGTTGGGCAAACTAAACTTTTTTGGATAAAAAGATTTAGTATAAATCAGCTGGCCACAGGTTTGATGGTGCTGCTGATGCTTAAGACACGTGATACCGATGTGAGAGTAACCGTATTAAGTACAAGATTGAGATTCAATGTGCCAATTGGCCTCAAAACCAAGAAGAGGAGATGCAAATGAGGAGGATATTACATCTCACCTTGAATCCCATGTTAAGAGCGAGTTCTTCTTCACAGCATCAACATAACTCGATGTTCCACCCAGCATGAGGGCCCCCCCAGAAGATTGATCTTCATATCCTTTGTATGAGCAGCTTATGTTCCTTACTGCAAACAGACTTTCGTAGTCTGTTACATTATCAAATATGGAAGCATATTTATGAGCACTTGATGATTCATTTGAACAGAATGCTTGAGGTCTTCAACTCCTCGAATAAGCCGTGTTGAAAGAGATGGAGAAAAGGCAGAATAAAGACCTGTTCACATCTCCCTCCTGGCATCTTAATCAGAATGTGTCTTTCAAAAAAGCATATGACGCATAACTTTGGTAATTGCAGTTGAACGGTTTCAAGATGACAAATGAATTCAAACTAACATGAGCAAAACATAAGAGGTTTAAGAGACTCACTGATTCTAAAGAATTCAGAATCCCCAAGATCCTTGGTTGCAAGCAGCAAGGTCATCCCAGATAGGATGATCAAGAAGCCACATATCTGTGAGACTATCCTTGTAGCAACCTGACCCTGCCAATTCTGATCATATTGATACACACAGAAGCCAAGTTCGGTAAAGGACCTCTACCCAAAGCAGTTGATATATATGTGCATGCACATGAGCACGCATGTATGCAGGCAGGCACCGCATGGAATCTTTTATCTCATTGAGAAAATCAGATTTTACACGAGTCTGCTGATATATAAGCCACCCCCCAATGCTCGGATGGTGCATATCGTGGTCAATCTGATTTTGGGAGCAAATGTCTCCTCAAAGTCAAATCCTTTAGCGTAAACCTTTGACGACCAACTGTGCCTCATACTTCTTCAGAATACTGAGAGCCACTTGGTGCATGCCAATCACTAGTGTTCCGAAAATAAATTTTATCAAGCATTACATCAATCCTGGATTGAAGAGGAAATTGTAATTTTGAACAAGCATTTTTTAACACTTCAATCTGATTATAACTAATCAGGTTGTGGAGACCAAAAGGGAGATTGAACAAGGGTGGGCTGCAGAGTAGTGAAGAAAGAAGTTGATGAGTGGGCAGAGGTCACCACGAGACACAAGACACCACGCCCACTATTATTCATGACATGATTGAGGAGAATAAAAGAAGGGAGACTCAGGCATTACATGTGCGTGTGGGTGGGCTGCAAGGACCATACTATGACGGAAAATGGGCATAGAAGGCACACCATATATGAATGCATGGAGAACAGGTAAGGAAACCACAAGTGCCCGCCCACTACTACTCAAATTCAAGGACACCAGCAGCTGGCCGGCAAGCATTCTTGGATAATTTATCTTGGTGATGACCTCACTCCCGCACAGGCAGAGCATAGGAAAACGAGCATGCCACAGGTGCTTGAAGGCCATAAGGTGGGAAAGTGGGCAGTTTATAGAGATGGCAAGGTCATCATCACAGACAGACGTCCCAAATAGGGACAAAGGGTCTATGGGACCACACATCTGAGGATGGCAGTGTAAACCGGCCTCGGTCCTTCAGACAAAACCAAAGGGCGGTGCAAAACAAACTTGCACACAAAACACTTCAACACCATCGAGGACCTAGAAAAGGGAAACAAAGAGGGGGAGCTAGAGTGCTCCTGCAAACAGTACACGAACACCGATTGGCCCCAAAACGCAATGGCATCCCTTGCGGTATTTCTTTAATTGATTATAAGAGCTTTGATTACAATAAGGCTGGAAACTTAGCCGTCATAGTAGAACTCCTGAAGCCTACAAAGACCTTGCATCATGGCTTCATATCCACTCGGCATCCATAAATAAGTCCAGCCATTGTTCACATCAAAAGACTCTCACACATTGAGTCTGCATACAGAAGCTTTCTCCCATGATCAGGGCTGCCACAACCATCCATAGCCTCTCACCCTATGAACATGACACCTCCAGTGCTTCTGCATCACAACACACAGACTCCCAAACTATCTCCCAAAAGAGAACTCGCATCACAGCACAACATACCATACAATTGACACATCTGTACTAACCCTCTTCCAAGGGTACTATCCATATCTGTCATGGATTCCCTGTCCCCTATCCAATCAGTAGCAAGGCTGTACCAAACACGTGTCCATTCATGTACCTTATGCCTACATGTGACCTATCTCCTGGAGAACCATAAACCTGTCTCGAGAAACCTACGACCTGTTTCCATGTGAAACCCTTAGGCATGTTTTTCTTTGAAACCTTTGTCTTGTTTCCATATAGAACCATTCAACAACAGTGCCAACAACGGCATACATCTAGTTACATGTTCCCTCATGAAACATCTGGAAACATAGAGATGCCCATAACTGTAGGTCCCTCTGTTCCTTTCCAGCAGGAAGAAAACAATCTGCTCCATCAGCATGCAGCCATGCAAGCTTGCATCACTCCCATGCCAAGGAACACATTCAATTGACCTGTACTTGCAACCGGAAACCCAAGCACACAGCTGAATTTGCTGCCAAACAAAAACAGCCCATAAAAAGTCCCTGGAATCCACTCTCCAAGCTGCCAAACCCCTCCTCCCAAAAGAGAGAGAGAGAGAAAGAAAAACACATGGGCAAGGCTGCTGTCCAACCCGACGCTCCCTGCTGTCCAGCCCTGCCAGTCCTCAAAGAGAGAGAGAAAACATGCTCAATCTAGCCCTGCCTCCTAGTAAGAGAGAGAGACATTTGTGGGTGGGCTTGCTGAGCTGTGCGCTGCCCTGCAGTCTGCCTGCCATGTCATCTGCTCGCTCCTCTCCAAGTGAGAGAGAAAGAGAAAAGCCCAAGCGCGTGTGCAGCTTTAGCCAGCCCTCCTAATAGAGAAAAAGCACACGCCTGAAGATGCAGCTGGCACCTCCCAAAAAGCATGAGAGAAAAAGTGGCATGTCTCCCAAAAGTGGAGTAGCCTCCCAAATTAGCTTTTGGGCCACCAAAGGTTATAAAACCTTTTAAATTAAATTCTCTATCTCCTTCACACTTGGGGTTGTCCACACATGGGTTTCCTTTTTTTTAAACTCCAAACTGATGCCATTCACACTGTCCACCATGTCCCCGTGCACACTTGCATACTGTCTAGAGAAAAAAACAAGGTCGTAACATGCAGTCTGGAATTGCAACGGGACTTTTTGGTTAGACATTGGGGGATTTGGGGAGACTTTCACAGAATGGGACCATCTTCTACACAGAGATGCACCAGAGCTAGGGTAGGGGACCATCACATGTATCAGGATACCAGTGGGAGTCGGCCTATCGAGGGCGAGAAGAGAACAACAGGAGGGGATCAGCAGGAGTGGCGGTTTTATCAAGAACACACTTACAACCCATGGATAGCATAGTCAGGCAGGATAAGGAGGCCCATGACATGTGGGTTCCGTTTACAGATTACAGCCTCAAGATGCATCTATGTGGCAATATGCTATTTCGTCCTGGATTCTTCAGGATATGCCCTATATAGGAGCGGAGGGAGTCTCCATACACAGCTCTCTCCGAGGCTATCACTGGCTTCTTGGGACTAGGCGAGGTCCTCTTACTTGGGGACTTCAATGCTAGGACCAAGAGTGAGCAGATATAGACGTATGATTTTGAGGACCCTATCAGATTGCAGGTGATAGACTAGGATGGCACAGGGCTACAGCGGATCTCACAAGACGAAGGAGCCATCTTTTTCTATGGGAGATGCCTCCTACAGCTTGGCTCACACCACAGCCTTGCTATATATAAATGGGATGGCACGGTGGCCTGCATCAAGAGGGCTTACTAGTTTTCCGTACAAGGGGCAGTCAATTATCTTATGGGATTGCTGCCGGAACTAGCCTCGTTGATACCTGACTTTACCATCCCACCCATGCCCGTTTGGTGCCACCACAAGTACTTGGCCTTCACCCTCATTTGCACACCACCTACCCCACCATAGGCACCACCCATCTCACACTACACCCAAATCCATTTCACCCATGATTGTGATCTTATCTATGCAGATCAGCTCTACCGTTGTCTCTTGGATGTAGACCCATTTGCACCCCTCACCACCCTCACCTCACGGCTCACAACAATCATCCACATATCCGCCATCAACAATTTTCCACACCCCCGCCGGTCCATTGCCAAAGCCCACATAGGTACCATGCCTCAAAATTGTTGGTATGACGACAAATGCTGTATCACATGTGCACGTCTTTTGCGTGAGGTAGCTACAGACAAATCCAGCGGCCAAATCCAGAAGCGTGAAGCTGAACAGATTAACCGGTACCTTACTCGCCCGCAAGAAACAAGCATATTGTCATAAACAGCATGAGAACTTGTACCAACTCTTCTTGAGCGGGGATTCTGACGAGGCTTTGCATAGGACCCGGGAATGACACTTACCCACCCCCATCATAGACCCACACATTTGGCACTCATATGCACATGCATTATACCACATACCCATCCAACCCCCCCTCCCACATCCACCTCACGAACGCCCCACCACATCCACCTTTACAGGAGACATGGTGGTGAAGGCTATACGCAGGCTTCAAAATGGCTGATCAGGGGCTTATGGCTGAGCACCTCTCTTATGCAGGCGACACCTTGGCACCCCTCCTAGCCCATATGCTTAATAGGCCCCTCTCAAAGGGCTTCCCCCCCACCTAGTCCTCACACATTATTGTGCCTATCCATAAGGCACGAGACCCCATAGATCCTAAAAACTATAGAACCATCATGATCGGTCATATCCTGGCAAAGCTCTATAGATCTATACTTGAGTTTGAGCTCAACACACTGGTAGAGAGAGAGGAATACAAGGCACCAGGGCAGGCACGATTCAAGAGGACCTTCTCCATGCTGGATCACATATTCACGTTTTGGACATGGCTGCCGACTGTAATGCTGCTTTGTGGACTTCTGCTATATCTCGAGCCCGTCTCCTACAACACTTCCAGCATCTCGGGGTCCCGTCTCTGACATGATCTGGGCTATCGTTTCCTTGTATGAGTGAGTTATTGGCAGGGTGAGATGCCCGGAATGACTATCTGAGGTCTCTAGCACCAGAGTGAAACAAGGATGCTCACTATTTCCGACCCTCTTTGGACTTTACATAGATGAGATCTCAAACTTTATTGATAGAACCGGAGGCCGAGGAGCTTTTCTAGGAGGTATTCTTGTTTCATCCTTTTATATGCTGATCATATTGTACTCATTGCAGATTCTGAGGAGGGGCTACAGAAGCACATGGATACTTTACATGATATTTGCACACAGAGGGGGCTCAGAGGGGGCTCTCAGGCAACCTTGGGAAAACCAAGGTTATGGTATTCCACACCTACCTAGTTGTAGGAAGTACAGAGATTACTTACATGGGTAGTAGTGAGGTGGTGCACTCATATGTCTATCTCGCAGCTACCTTCACTAGTCCACACTTCTCTATGACATAGGCAACAGAGGATAGACTCACTAAAGGATATGCAACACTAGCCTTATTGGAGAGACAGTGTTTCCACACACATTTTCAGGAGCTGAGGACGAAGGGTTGGCTTTTTGACACCCTAGTCACCCTGGCACTTATGTATGCAGCTTCCTTCTGGGCACTCCCTTCTAGGCACCAGATTTATCCCTGGCAGATTGGCAGTGCATAGAGCGTCCTCAGATCATGATGCAATCATGGATGATACGCAACACGCTATCTATTCCCCACCAAATCATCCAGATAGAGTTTGCTGTGCTCCTATGTTGATGAAGGCCCTGTTCCAGACAGTCACTTATATACACAAGGTGAGGGAGATGGATCCACTCCGACTCCCCGACTTGCACTACAGTCATCACAGCAGATCATGGCTGATACGCAACACGCTATCTATTCCCCACCAGATCATCCAGATAGAGTTTGTTGTGCTCCTATGTTGATGAAGGCCCTGTTCCAGACAGTCACTTATATACACAAGGTGAGGGAGATGTATCCACTCCGACTCCCCCGACTTGCACTACAGTCATCACAGCAGATCGTGGCTAGAGTATTCATCTAGGTATGGCACCGTACTCACCTGGTTTCAGGCACATGGATTACAGATGGACCGGCTTCCTCCATTTCAGAATGATCCAGACATTAGGCTTACACATGAGGATAGGAACCGGACGATCCAATACGATTTGTTGGGGCTATACACACGTAACACATGGATCACACCAGTAGGCCGTTTCCTGAGATTCACAGCATATTGTTTCATAGAGAGACCAAGTTATCTCGATGCCTTCATGTCCCATGCTAAGAGGATAGCCATTCGCTACCTTAGGGTATCATCCCATAGACTGAGGATAGAGACTGGCACAGCTGAGCGGATACTGAGAGAGGACATGACATGTAGACTCTGCCACACCAGGGTTGAGTCGGAGGAGCACCATGTTTGCTAGTGCTCAGTCTGGTATGAGATCAGAGGGAGATTTCACTGTCTATTTAGTACCCAAATCAAAGGTGCCCCAACAGCCCCTCTCAGCTTACCATCACCAATTTTTTCCAGCACATCAGATCCGGCATGCACATTCCAGAGAGCTAGATGCCCTCGTCCCGTCAGACCCGACCATCCCCAACTCATCAGCCTAGATTTAGGAGATCTTGGCCCGGCATTGAGCAGCCTCATCCTCACAGCAGACTATCGACATCTCTAGCCTTCTTGTATCCCTTGCCTGGCATACAAGGTTGATTGACTGTTTTTATCCACTCTCCTGTATCCCATCACTTTTTGTACCATGAGCCTTAGCCGCCTGTATCAGCCTGCGTCCTCTAATCCCAGGGCTACCTTCCCTAAACCTACTGGATTAGACCACTAATCCTAAAGATTAGTACTAGGTACGTAACATAGTTCCTCTCCTTAGTCGTTTTCACTCTTGGAAACAAAATCTATCTAGGAAAGAAAACTAGGAAGCCTATGTTGTAAACTAGCAACTAGCTCCCAAGTCGAAGACATTCCCAATCTTGGAAATAACTAAGGAATAATATTACTCAAAAATATTCCAAAAATATTCTACCTCCCTCTAGAATAAATTCTCTCTCTAGTCCAAAACAAGAACAAATAAGATCTTTTTCCATTCTGAAAAGGGGGGATGATCTCAGGGAACTGCAATGAAGTCTTATACACAATTACATCTCTAGAAGATTTGAAAAAAAAATTTCAACTTTATTCTCTCACTAGGTCAAAAACAAGGAAAAACAAAGCCTTTTTATATTCAGAAGGAGGGCATGATTATAAGAGGCTGAAGGGGAGGTTCTTGCATCTTTACATCATCAAAAGTTGGAGGGAGGAATCTTACAAGATTGGAAGCCTGTCCGTCCCCGAGCATTTTCTCCTAGGAAGTGCCGTCATAGGCTCCGCCAACTCCTTCTCATCAGTAGTAAAAGGTATCAATCAGAATGACTAAAGAGAAGGGCGAACCTGCCGCCATACCCTCTCATGTGCTTTCACCACTTGTGGAGATACTGGGGCACCAATGAGGAGGGATCAAAAAAATTCCGTGGCAATGGCTCACCTAGGGATTTGAAAGAATAGCTCCATCCTGGCCACGCAACTTGCGAATACAGTCTCTCTTCCTATGGGGGGTGGCTATTTCAAAGAAATCCCTTGTGAATTTATTGCATGCTTGAGTCCAGAAAGAGGCTCTGGCATGATACCTATATTCCACCCTCCTCTCCTTTATGGATCTAATCTCCGTGTGAGCGGCGACGACAAGCTGACTCTCGATCCACTAGCTATCCCTTCTGAAGCGGCTGTAGAGAGGCAAGACTCCTCCTCAAACTCCTCTCCTAGTTCCGAAAACCCTCTAATCAGCTATGGGCTCTGCCTCCTGCAAGAAACAGCTGATATTCTCTAAGCCCTCATCCACAGTGCGCGCTGTAGAGCCTGAAAGAAAATCCAATCCTACCCATATTTGCTCTATCCTGCTGCAAATCTTTGGGTCCTGAATGAGGCTATGTGGGATCCTCGAGCTCACCTGCCTCTATCATGCCTCTAGGGGTCCTCTAAGGACAAAATAATCGGAGCGTGGTCAGAAAATGAAGTGCCTTCTAAAATGCCAATCATACCCCTTGGCTGCAAGCCCACTCATCCACGTAAAATCTATCAAGTCTAGAGAGGTTGGGGCCGATGCTCCTCCTATCTGATCTTGAGAAGCGAAGGCTCCCAAGGCTATGACCAAACTCTGGAAGATGCTAAGGGTCATATCCCCTAACTGCAAGAATCATCTCCTTCCAGGCTGAGTACTCTGCTCCTGAAACTGTGGTCGTGCCACCCCCAAGTCTATCCTCTACTGCCTCTATCATGTTAAATTCACCACCCAAGCACCAAAATTCATCTTGAGGGAGGGTATGCCGTTCTGAGCTCCAAAAGGAGGCTTTACATGCAGTAGCATTTGGAGCATAAACGTTGAGGAAGCCAACGCTATCCTCTCCAATAGTAATGGTAATCCATTGTGCATGCTCGGGAACGATGATTATTGAGCCAGTCACTGCTGGCAGTAGCTACTCACTAACAAATACACACCCCTCCCTGTGTCCCAGAGGGGCCAAAATATGAGAACCAGAAAGTGTGACTCCTGCCTAGAAGAATCTTCCCATATCTACGGGTGCGCCCCTCTGAGAGGTGGCTCTCCTGGAGGAATAAAATGTCTATGGGTCCCCCAACCGTGGCTCTCTAGAGCTCGCCTCATAGGACACCTCATCTTTGATAGCACTGGGCCCCCCTAAACCCTGAATGTTCCATGTAACAATCCACATATTAGACTCTGTGTGATGTGGCACTAGCGGAATTGCGCTCCACTGGAAGAGCCTTGGGCGAGAGTTTAGACGAGGAATAATCACAATCCGTGCAGGGGCGAAGGTGTGCCAAGTGGGCACTAATCCTGTCCTCCATGTGATGCCACTCTATATGAGCACGAGCGTATGCATGCTCCGGACTCAATCGATCACAATAGAGGCATCTGTAAGAGAGAGGAGAGGTACCATGACAGAAGTACGCATGAAGACAAAAAGCAACACCTCCAAGCTGGAGACTACCATCTTCCCGTCTTGGCCTTGATGGGCAGAACCTCCAAGGTCCATCCTAGCCAAGGGCCAGAAATGGGTGAGAATGTCGGTGATGCGAAGATCCTAGAGGTGCTGAGAGAGCTCGACTGCCTGGCCCTGGATAGCAGCTCCCACCATCTTGGGCTGCATTGAAGGGGGAAAGACAAGATCATTGCGCCATTATCTGGCGTAGAGGCATGGCGTGGTGAAAAACCACACATACCTGAATAGGGGCTATTGTCTTCTCAAAAATGTCAATCCCTTCCGTTGGTGGCAGACTTCGGAAGAAACTATAGTCCACTGGCTGTCCCAGGAGCCTAGGAGCCCCACCTGGGGACTCTGGTGAACGAGCCCTCATAGGGGAAGCGACAATGGTCATCTCTACTAGCTCAGAGAAATCAAGCGATGGACGGATCTTGTGTCGGTTGCCTCCGCAATGGGTCGGGGGCTGCTGGGGGGTGACGAGAGTGCTCTAGAGAGGCAGAAAGGGGGGAGAGAGAGAGAGAGAGAGAGAGAGGGCTTGGATGATAAGGGTGGGGTGGGGGAAACTACGACGGGTAAAGTCGGTGTCAAAGTAGGGAGAGGAGAGGGGGAGGAGGTGAGGGAGGGCGGAGGGGTGCTGCTAGGAGAGATCCATCAGAGAGGACGGCTGCGGGGGTGGGCTCACCGGGGGCTCAGAGAGGCCGGTTAGCCTCTTAGAACATTGGGGGCTAGGGGGAGAATCTCGACGAGGGATCAGTCACACCATATTGGTGGGGCCAGAGGGGCCCGCTCCAGGAGAACATTGGGGGCTAGGGGGAGAATCTCGGACGAGGGATCAGTCACACCATATTGGCGAGGGCGCGTCACCAATGGAAAACTATTGAGATAAATGCTCTCTGACAAAACCAAATCCTCTTGAGATCTGCCAGCCTGGTGTGCGCAGGTGGGTGGCGCTTGGCTCGGGTGGTTGTCTGGCGGTCCGGGTGTGGGCCAATCGTCCGACACTCGCCGATAGCTAGGTCATTCAGAGTTGGGGCCTGGGGCTTTGCTGCCTGAGGGCCTACCTCTCTCCCTGCCCCCTGATGAGGATTAGCACGAGAAATCGGGGGAGGAACCACTAGAGGTGGTCTCATGGCTTGTCGCGCCGAGGGCAAGCTCTAGCTAGATGGCCCATTTGCCTGCAAGTGAAATATGGGGTTGCCCTGAAGTCTAGGAAGAGATATACAATGCAATATAGACTCGAACGAGGCCACACAAATGCGGAGGGATGGAATCTTAGCTACCCGCGTGAGTGCCGAGGCAGCAGCGGGGGGCTCCATCACTCTCCCGATGGCACCACCAATCACCGGGAGAAGAGGAAGGTACTTCTTCCTAAGGCCTGGAAAACAAAATGTCATTGGGAAGCTCAAAACGCTAGCCAACGGGTCAGATGCTGGATCCAAGCCGTGCTGCCACCGTGCAAATAAGGCCTGCATCGTACGCAATGCAAGGGGACTCAGCTGCATGACCTGATCTGACGCCGTTAGTGAGTCGAATTCCACCTGATAGTATCCATGCCCACAGGGTGAATATCGATGATCTTCGCAGGTTCGCCAATGAGGCTAGCTTGAAAGAGATCCATGAGTTGTCCGCACATAGGGTGGCTACCAACAATTTTGGAGACTAGAGTGAAGGCCTCAAGAGAGGCAATTGTCATGGGTGAGAACTTGAAAATCCGCTTTGGAGAAGGAAATGCAAGCAACGGCAACCTTGGTCGGGGACGACGGAGCGGTTGCCCTCTTGAGGGCAAAGACCAAAAAAGGCCGAAACTTGCCTTAGAAGCTTGAAGCACCAACCTGCACGAGAGGGGTGAAAGGCGAGAGGTAGAGAAAAAGGCGGAGGGGGAAAGAAAAAAGTGGGGGGCAGATTTGAAAAAGGGAAAAAAGGGGGGCGGAGGAGAGAGAGGGGGGACAAGGAAGGTGAAGGAGGAGGAGGCGGGAGAAACGAGGGACAGGAGAGGGGCGAAAGAGGCCACCCGAGGGGGGGCGGGCGCTGAAATGCACACAGAAAGGGGAGATGGGCAGCGGGGGCAAGAAAGGGGGGGCACAAGAATGCGCATAGAGTGGGAGGCAGGAAACAGAAGAAGAAGAAGAAGAAGAAGAGGGGGTGGCGCATCGAACATAGGGGCGGGCAGAGGTGAGAGGAGAAGGGGGGCAACGACCAGAGGGAGGGGCGCATAGGCGTGACATAGGGAAGGGGGGCAGGCACAAGCAACGCAAAGGGGAGAGGGGGGGCAGGCGACGCAAAGGGGTGGGAAGTCAAGAGCTCGCACACAGTTTCCGAGTTCACGCGACGTAAGTCCCCCTTGACCTTGTCTCTTACTCTTGCATCATAACATAAATAATCTAAGGTGGATGATACCTAAGAGAGAATTCATGATGATGAGTGCTAATTAAATTGCACTCAAATTAATTAGACTCCAAAATAGATTAACTTGGACACATAGAGAAACTTGAGATAGGTGCAAGTGATATATTCATTGCTTGAAATGACCCCCTTTTTATATGAGGAGGTACACCCTAAGGCTTGTACATGAATGTGGATAATTCCCTTTGCTCGTATGGCTTCATGCTAGACTTTGCTCTTGCTTGGCTACTCATTCTCACTCCCTGCCTCTTCCTTGTGCTCAGTGGCACCACATTTCTCAACACCCCCTTCAGTTTTGATTTTGTTTGAATACGATGAATAAATCTTAAATCCGTATCCCAATACTTCTAGATCCAGGTCTGAATTCCAGACAGAATTCCTCAAATTCTGTCTACTTGATCCTCCTCAGATCAAAATCAAAAGTCTTAACTTAGTTTCGGATTGGGCGGTGGGTGTTTTGAGTGCATTTTTCCTGAACTGGGCACATCGTTATTGATTGAAACTGACGAAGGAATTAGGTCTTGGTCAATAGTCTAAATCAGAGTTTTGGGTCTGGAAAGGTTCTTCCTAAACTATCTTTCTTGAAAGGTAATATTTCAATTTCTCTTTTTTCTAAATTTCGTTCATTGAATGTTTGCTTACAGATTTCTAAACTAATCATGAATTCCTAGGAGGAATAAAATAATCATTTATCTCGATCACCGATTTCGATAGTTTATTTGAATTTTCTCATTCCCATCTTAGTGAATATGAAACGGTAGAATTTTCTCTCACATATTATTTACTTATTCATTTTTTCAATTTTTACGAAAATTAATAGAGGATTAAAGAGAACCCTTATTTAATTATAAAGATTCTATATGCATCTAATTATGCATAAAATCCAATTCAGATGAAAGTCACACTTTTATCATCACAAAAATCATTTATGATGAAAATCACTCTTTTAACATGAAAGAATTTCTTTTATGCTTGCATAAGTTTATGCATACAAATCATTTATGATGAAAATCACTCTTTTAATATAAAAGAATTTCTTTTATGCATATGTTTATGCATACAAATCATTTATGATGAAAATCACTCTTTTAATATAAAAGAATTTCTTTTATGCGCATAAAAATCATTTATGATGAAAATCACACTTTTAATATAAAAAATATCTTTTATGCACCCATTTATGCATAAAAATCATTTATGATGAAAATCACACTTTTAATAGAAAAATATCTTTTATGCATATGTTTATGCATAAAAATCATTTATGATGAAAATCACACTTTTAATATAAAAAATATCTTTTATGCATATGTTTATGCATAAAAATCATTTATGATGAAAATCACACTTTTAATATAAAAAATATCTTTTATGCATATGTTTATGCATAAAAATCATTTATGATGAAAATCACACTTTTAATTAAAAACATATCTTTTATGCATAAAAATAATTTATGATAAAAATCACACTTTTAATATAAAAAATATCTTTTATGCATATGTTTATGCATAAAAATCATTTATGATGAAAATCACACTTTTAATATAAAAAAAATATCTTCTATGCTGCATATGTTTATGCATAAAAATCATTTATGATGAAAATCACACTTTTAATATAATAAAAATATCTTTTATGCATATGTTTATGCATAAAAATCATTTATGATGAAAATCACACTTTTAATATAAAAAATATCTTTTATGCATATGTTTATGCATAAAAATTATTTATGATGAAAATCACACTTTTAATATAAATTTTTAATGCATATGTTCATTTATGATGAAAATCACACTTTTATGATCAAAATAAAATTTTAAAAAGATTCCTTCTATACATAGAATTTAATTCTAAAGAAAGGAACACTTCCTTTTTATAAAATATTTTTAGTAAGCATTTTTCTATACCTAGGATGAAAAATAACACTTTAAGAATACATATACGATGGGAATTACTCTTTTTGAATAAAAAAGTAAAACTTATTTTTCACAATTTTAGAAAAAATTTGCCATAACCTCCTTTGCATGGCTGACCATTTTTCAATTTTTAACTCTTTATAATTAATTAGAAGTTCACCAAGAGTATTTAAATCATTCTAATGTAAACATTTTCTACTTTATCAAAGAGAATAATTATGAAAAACTTGATTTTATCCATTAATCATTCATCTAGGATAAGAATGGTTGGATTTACTAAAGAAGAGAGGGGAATGCCTTTTTTCAATGAGGCATAACATCACATTCAATTTAGAGAAGACAAAAAATCATAAAAAATCATAAAATGAATAGGAAAGAGAAGAATCTCCAACTTACGAAGGAATTTGAGAGCTTTCCTTTGGCTTGATGGTTTGAGGGTTCTACTCTTGTTTGAAAACAAGAGTGGCCACCAGTCTTTAGAAGAGGGAAGGTCAAAAAACTAATGAATTATGAGTAAATTCATAGTTTTCTGGCTCTTGGGAGAAGTAGGGTAACAGTGCAAAAACACTATTAAGCTTCAACAAAGGGGAAGGCTTCTATTTATAGGAAAAAGTGAGCTTCTAACCAAGCCAACTGGTTCTAGAATTTTCCAGATTAGTTTGGTCAATTTTTGACCATTTTTGGGTCAGTTTAGTCCACTTTTTGGATCTAGTTGAAATAGGAGAGAGGAGAGATAAAAATATCTCATTATTTGGGAGTTTAAAACTCTCCCACACATGTGAAATAGGTGCCTCCTTCATGAGGGGAATTCCCCCATACTGAGGTGTCAAAAATGCATCATTTTATCTAAATATCTCTCTTTTTTAACTATTAACCTTGTCCTTAGTCAACTCTTCATCTTATGTGAGTATTTACTCATTTTTGCTTTTATTCTTCTATTTATCTCCTCCCTACATTTGGATGAATCTTATTGGTCCATAGGAACCTTAATTTAAAATTCTGAAAAAATTTTGACCCCTAGGATAATGTCTCTTGAACAGATTATAATTTATTTCTAATGCACCTTTTGAAAATCTTTTTGAACTGCTGTTTCAGGGAAACTTATTTTAATAAGATGATGTATTTTTCTATCCAAAAATATTTAAAAACTGAGTTACCACTCTCTAGAAGATTTTCTCTCTCTAGGTCAAAACTGGTAGAAACAAGATCTTTTATATTTCTGAAGAGGGATTTGATCACAAGGGAAGATGCTGGACATCTTGAGAGGTTGGGGAGAAATCTTACATTCTCTTCCACTTGAAAAATGCGAGATGCCCTCATCTCGCAAACTGGGGGTAATCCCGCAAAACAGATTGGCTTCATTCTCCCAGGTGGCATCTTCAAAAGGATAGAACTTCCATTTTACCAATAATTCTCTAAGAATTCTGCTCCTGAAAATCTTTTCTCGAATATCAAGAATTTCTTCAGGTTGGAGTTCCATCTGCCCTTGGGTTGAAGAGGTTAGGATTTCATCATCAAGTACATGATTTGGGCTTGGCACATATTTCTTTAGAAGGCTTACATGTAATACATTATGAACTTTGAGATGAGGAGGCAGAAGAAGCTCGTAGGCTAAGTCACCTACTTTCTTTGTAATCAGATATGGCCCACAATATCTGAGGGATAACTTCTTGTACTTCCCAAGAGATAGAGAACTTCTTTTGGGCCGTACTCCAATGAAGACCATATCTACTTCTTCAAACTTTCTGTCAGTCCTCTTCTTATTTGCATACTACTTCTGTCGATCCTGGGCAGCTTTAATATCTTTACGAATTGACTGCATCTGTTGCTCCATGTCGTCAAGCATCTGTCTGGACATCTCGACCCTAATCAATGGGTCGGACCAAGCTAATGGAGTTAAGCAGTCTTGTTCATACAGAGCTTTAAAAGGGCTTATCTCGATACTTTGGTGATAAGAAGCATTGTAGGCGAACTTGACTAGGTGCAGATAGCTTAGCCACTTCTTGGGTTCCCTGCCACCATAGCATGACTGAAGTATATCTTCGATTACTTGGTTTACCCTTTCAGTTTGACCATCGGTCTCAGGGTGATAAGCTGTGCTGAGATCCAAGAAAGTTCCCACTGCTTCGAAAAATGCAGTCCAGAACCTTGAAGTAAACTTGGGATCTCGATCACTTACTATTCTCCTGGGTAGGCCATGCAATTTGAAGATTTCTTTGAGGAACACTTTGGCTACATCCACTGCAGTGTAGGTTTCTTTTACCGGGATCAGATGGGCAACTTTGGTTAGTCTGTCAACTACCACAAAAATGGAGTTGTAACCTGATTGCACTGAAGGTAATCCAGTAATAAAGTCCATACTGATACATTCCCACTTCATCTGGGGGATGTCCAATGGATGTAACTTCCCAGGCATTTTTACTCTTTCAGCTTTGACTTTATGGCATGTCAGACATTGACGTACATGATTCAGTACATCCTTTTTCAGACCAAGCTAAAAGAAGCTTTTCTTTACAGACATGTAGATTTTGATGAAACCTGGATGTCCTGCTACTATAAGGCTATCATGGGCTTCATTCAGAATTCGATCCTTTCATCATTGGGAATGCATAGCCTGCGATTATAATACATAATGCCATCATCCAGGCTGCTGTACCCTTGAACTCTGTTCAACTCCTGTGGAGTTTTGCTTTCTTGCATAAGTAGGGTAGCAATAGGACCAAAGAATCTATCCTGCATGATCTTCTCTCTTGCTTCAATAATCAAAGGATTTGATACTACAATAATTGCAAGCAAGGAGGCTTTTCTGCTGAGGGCATCTACTACCACATTTTCTTTGCTTGGGCGATACTTGATTTCAAAATCAAATTCCTGCAGGGTCTGCATCCACCTTCTTTGGCGCATGTTGAGGTCCTTCTGAGTGAAGATCCACTTTAAACTCTGATGGTCTGTCATCAAAGTGAATCTTTTTCCTAGTAGGTAATGTCTCCATAACTTTAAGGCATAGACTACTGAAAGTAATTCCAGGTCGTGGACATCATAATTCCTCTCATGCGTTCTGAGTTTTTGGGATTCATAGGCCACTGCATGACCTTCCTGCATGAGTGCACCTCCCAAGGCAAACCACTTGCATCAGTTACTACCTCAAAGGAGGGTAGAGAGAAATCTGGCAACTTCAGAACGGGACTGGTTACCAAGGCGGTCTTCAGCTTATCAAAAGCACTCTGGCACCTGGCAGACCACTGAAATGGGGTATTCTTTTTGAGAAGGTTAGTTAGGGGGGAAAGCTATGAGAGCATACTTTGGTATAAAAATTCTATACCAACCAGTCAATCCCAAGAATCCTCTGACTTCTTTCACTGTCTTTGGTTCAGGCCAATCTATGACTGCTTGGACTTTTGTGGAATCTGGAGAAATTCCATCTTTGGATACCAGAAAGCCCAAGTATTCAACGTGGTTGGTGTTGAAATATACAAGTGAAAAGGGTGTGTGTGGGAACAAGCTCTTGGATAGAGGCTGTAAAAGAGGAGATGTAATTGTGAAAGAACCTGTGAAAAGGTTAGGAGAATCTACTGGGAGAGAATAATGGGTAGCATGAGGGAATTTAGGAGTGTGGAGATATTCTGGGAGATATTCAGGGAAAAGAGAAGAGGTGGAGAGAATCAGGCAAGAGGTGGAGATATTCAGGGAGTGAATCATGGAGAAATCAAGGGGATTTGATGCTTGATGTAAACACTATAAATTGAGGCATAGCCCTAATGAGAATTTGCTGGTTTTTGAGTATCCATGCCTACATTAATCTATGTGCTAATTATTTACTAATTACGTCTTAATCACTTGCTAATCACTTTGTTAATTATGCTGATTCTAGTGTTTGATCCACCATAGCTCATCATTTAGCTCAAATTTCAACATGGTATCAGAGCCATGCCTAGAATCAACCAGATTTATGAGCCCATTAGTGAATTAATCAGGATTAGTAAGTAATTAGCAAAAAAATCAGTTTTTAGTGAGTTTTCACTCTTCCCCTTCACCCCCAGCCAGTGGAGGACTCCATTCTCCATGCACAGTCAACATTAGGCTATGCCCTTCTAACACAAGCTAGTGAACAACCCTAGCTACAAGCACATCAAACGGCGCAGCAAAACGCGAAGGCGTTTAGGAGAAATCGCCGTTTTCTTCAACGCTGTTTTTTCTGAGTAAAATGCAGATCTACACTCCATCAAATCAAATTGAGCTAATTCCTCTTAGCACAAAGGGTAATCAAGCATGCTCTACAAGCTGGTGAAGACAGAAATCCATTTCATCAAGTCTACAGAGAGATCAAAGCTCTTCATCAAATCTGCAGGTGACTTTGGTAAAACAGAGATTAAGCTTTCATTATTTGGTCAAATCTTGTGTTTCTTGGCTTAATCCTCTACTAGACTCATTGCTATTGATGCCTTTGAAAGCATTTGAGCTCATTTGAAGTGGAAGGCACCAGATCTGAGCTCCCCGCATACTCTATTTTCTGCACACAAACCAGAGCATTAATTTGCTAATCAGTGATTAATCAGTGCTAATCATTGTACTTTGGTGCAATTGAGGGTTCAAATTAACCATTAGGTATCTGATACAGATCCCTAAAGCTTCAGATTGCAAATCGGAGTTGGTTTGATACTCCAACCATCCCGTACAAATTGGTTACTCTCAATTTAATGTAATTTCTGGTGATTTTATGCTGATAAAATTATTGTAATCATCTATTAAACACCAGATTGAGTTGTAAAAGGGTAGACACTGCCCTTGAATCTTGAATTTGGATCAAGAGGTAAGACCCCCTTCACATCACCATGAATTCAGCACAGGAAATAGCCAAATTTAATGGAGAACAGTTTTATACATGGCAAACAAAAACCATGTATTTGCTGATGAGGAAAAATCTGTGGGGATTAGTTGAAGGGAGAGATGAATGCCCAGAGAGAAGGAAAAATGAGTGGAAGAGTAGGAATGAAAAAGCATTGGGGCTTATTGCACTCAGTTTAAATGATGAGATCATTCATCATATCACAGGGATACAGTGGGCAAAAGATGCATGGGATGAACTCAATAAATTATTTGGTACACAAGCAAAAAATTCCAAGATAAATCTATTAATGCAATTTTATAAATTGGACATGAAGGAAAGTGAACCTTTAATCACACACTTGAACAAATATAAAAGCATTAAGCAACAGCTGGCAGCTATTGGCAAAAAGGTAGAAGATGATGAAGCATTAGCTGTACTTTTGAAGAGTGTGGACAAAGGAGATTATGAAAACATTGTAGCAACACTAAAGAATGTACTTGAACTGAAGATACATGAGATAGAAGCAGCTCTACTAGAGCAAGAGAGCAGAGGCAAAGAGAAGAAAGAGCTCGACTCAACAGCAGGAGAGGAAAAAGCATTCTTCACCCGAGGAGGATTCTCTCGAGGACGAGGACGAGGAAGAGGCAGAGTAGGAGGGAGGACCTTCACTTGCCACAAATGTGGAAAGCCAGGACACATGGCGAGAGACTGCTACAGCAAACCCAGTGAAGAAGGAACGACATCGGCAAACTTCATGGAGGCTCCAAGGGAAGTGGAGTCGGATCATCTTTTCTGAGAGAGAGAGAGAGAGAACCCACAACCCAATGTAACCTGCCCCAATAAAGTAAAACCACCTCTGAGCCACCGATGATGTAGGCCAAGTGGTAGTTGTATGTGTGAGCACTTTAGTCAAGGTCGCGGGCACTTATAGTAGCCTTGGACACATAGAGAGAGAGAGTGTCAAGGACTATGGAGTTTAGGGACTTGAGGCACTGGTCGCGGGCTATCAAGTAAGAGGGAAACTTGATACAGGGTCCAGGTGTGTTAGGATTATTCACTTGAGGGGAGGTGTTGAAATATACAAGTGAAAAGGGTGTGTGTGGGAACAAGCTCTTGGATAGAGGCTGTAAAAGAGGAGATGTAATTGTGAAAGAACCTGTGAAAAGGTTAGGAGAATCTACTGGGAGAGAATAATGGGTAGCATGAGGGAATTTAGGAGTGTGGAGATATTTTGGGAGATATTCAGGGAAAAGAGAAGAGGTGGAGAGAATCAGGCAAGAGGTGGAGATATTCAGGGAGTGAATCATGGAGAAATCAAGGGGATTTGATGCTTGATGTAAACACTATAAATTGAGGCATAGCCCTAATGAGAATTTGCTGGTTTTTGAGTATCCATGCCTACATTAATCTATGTGCTAATTATTCACTAATTACGTCTTAATCACTTGCTAATCACTTTGTTAATTATGCTGATTCTAGTGTTTGATCCACCATAGCTCATCATTTAGCTCAAATTTCAACAGTTGGCAGAGAAAGTGCATTTGCTCTTTTTGGTAAAGAGTTGGTGCTTCCTTAGAATCTCAAGGACTTTTCGGACATGAGTCTCATGGTCAGCTGCATTCTTTGAGTAAATCAGAATGTCATCGAAGAAAACTAGAACAAAATCATCCAAGTATTCTCTGAAGATATCTTGCATGAGGCGATTGAATGTAGCTGGGGCATTAGTTAATCCGAACGGCATGACAGTAAATTCATAATGCCCATAGCGAGTATTGATGGCTGTTTTCGGTATATCTTGATCATTGATCATTGATCATTGATCATTGATCATTGATCCTGATCTGGTAATACCCAAATTTGAGATCTATCTTTGTGAAGATCTGGGCTCCATTTAGCATGTCCAGAAGCTCATCAATTCTTGGGATAGGATACTTATTCTTAACTATCAGCACAGCTGATTTAGACCTCTGTAGTCCACACAGAGTCTAAGCGTTCCATCTTTCTTTTTCTGAAAGAGAACTGGCACACCCCAAGGTGAAACACTGGGTCTTACAAACCCTTGTTCTAACAGCTGTCTAAGCTGTTCCTTGAGTTCGATGGCTTTAGGAACTAGCATTTTGTATGTGCGCAGGGCTACTAGCTAAGCTTCGAGGGTCAATTCAATCACATGATCTACTTCCCGGATTGGAGGCATTTCAGTTAGCTCTACTGGGAATAGATCGTCAAATTCATTTAACCATTCTGGTTCTTTAGCCTTAAGCTTTGAGTCTGCTGGGTTTATTTTGACAACATAAATTTGCTGCTTCTTTCTAAGTCCTTTCAGCAACCTAGAAGCTTTTACTAATTGAAGGTTTGGGGATCCGGAAACTCCAGTTCCTGGAACTTTGTTCCTGTGAAGGTCATGGAAGGAAATGGTTCCATTGTGACAGTGTATGTCAGCTTGATTTTTGTGGAGCTAATCCATCCCAAGGATCCCATCAAAAACTCCCAGAGGTAAGACTTTGAACTGACAGTCGGTTACATTACCATCTAGATTGAACTGGATAAGATCTGTCTCATGGTGAGTGAAAAGAGTCTTCCCACTGGCCAATTCAACTTGCATAGGTTTCCTTGATTTCTGTTCTAAGACTAGCTTACGCAAGCATCCAGGGGAAATGAATGAATGAGAACTGCCTGAATCAATCAAAAGCTTAAAAGGCTTACCCTGATATTTTGCTGGAGTATGGATGACTGAGAACTGACGGTTAGGTCCTTGGTTTTCAATTGCAGCAAAGATCTGCCCTCTTTCCTCTTCTACTACATCTAAAATTGTGACTGCTCTGGCTGCTGCAGTCTGAGGCGGAACTCTTTCTCTTTGGTTGCCCCAGTTTTGGGAAGGATTTTTGAGGTTACTCTGGACAGAGGCAGATGGCTGAGCTGGAGTTCTTCTGGGGTTACCCTGGCTTGGGCGAGACGGACCTTGATTAGACTGGTATGAAGGGGTTGGTCTCTGAATTCGGGGTCCTTCACTTCCCTGTCCCCTTGACATGGCAGGAGTCGGGCAGTCTTTCAGTTGGTGACCAAAACCTTGGCATCCAAAACATCGGTTTGCACTTTTGAGCTCATCCCTCTGATTTCTTGAAAGAGGTGGGGCTCCTGAGAAAGTATTCTAGGGGAAGGGTCTTCCTTCACTTCGGAATCTTCCTGCATCCTGATTCTGATTCGGGCCTTGCTGTCTCTTCAGGGGTGGAAAGTTTGAAGTACTTCCCTGGGCTTGGAATCTTTTAAAGTTAGAGGGTGCAGGCTTTGGCGGGACCTTTACTACAAAGGCTTTGGCAAAATCCTTTGCCATTCTTACTGCTTCAGCCATGGACACTAGCTTGGCATTTTTGACCAGTGTGTCCAAGGGTTTGTTCATTCCCTGAATGAACTTGGCCAATGAGTTGTTCTTCATCTAGAGGTGGTGAATATTTGAGTAGAAGAGCAAAGGCATGGTGATATTCCTTGATGGTTTTGCTCTCCTGCTTTAGCTCTAAGAATTCGTTCATTTTGATTTCCAAAAATCCAGGGGGACAAAATCTCTTTCTTAAGATAGGTTTTTAGGTCGTTCCAGGACTGAGTATTTCTGTCCAGACGGTTGGTGTCACAGTGGTTCCTCCATGCTACCCTGGCTGTTTCCACTATTTTCAGCCGAGCAAGAGCCATTTTGCTCCGCTCATTGTAGCCTGTGACGTCAAAATATTCTTCCATGGCTTCCACCCATTTCTCCACAGCCTCGCCTAGGTTCTCCCCTTCTCCTTTGAAGGGTCCTGGCTGAGTCCTATGAAGAGCCTTGCAAACATCAGGGTCAAGCTCGTCATCTTCAGAGAGGGTCTGGTTGACGGCCACGGTTTCCTCGTCTCATGATTCTGTCAAAAATTTATATATTATTAAATTTTTATTTTGATATCATTCACGAGATCCTATGACTTAAGAGGTTCGAAAAACAATTTCTTAAACAAGACAATGATCTTATAGGAGATCTATGACATATGTCCGATAACAGATTTTTCTTTATCAGATCATCCGTAAATAATCACTTATACAACAGGGAATTTTTTTCTCCAGAAAACATTTCTATATTTATATAAAAGTTGCAATATGTACATAGAGCAACTCGGCCCCAGAATCACCGCCAAACTGTGAAGAAGACATACCATGGTACACACGATTCATTACACAAAGAGGTGCTCTAACTCTATTTCTCGGGATAAAGTGGCTAAGAAGTCTAAAAAATCGGCATGAAGTTTTGAAGTTTCTCGCGGTGAATGATCACAGAGTAGAACGTGCTGAACAAGTCTTATCAAAATCATGGCCAAGGAAATATTTTGCATGAGCCTCTGACGTTGACTTGTACTGATGTTAATACAAAATAGCGAGCGAGTCTCACTCTGCTCATTCGGGTCGTAGCAGAGTTGACGAGGTGATCAAATGCAAAAGCTATCATATCCTGACTCTGAGAGAGTCCCGGAATTCCAGATAGGTTCGGGGTGTCCATCTATAAATTTCCAATTCAATTTATAAGTTTTCAATTTTTGAAGTTCATTCACATAGTATTAACAAGTGAAAAACATTTCTTTCCCAGATTTCTATTAAAAATTTAGGCAATTTCTGCTCTGATACCAACTGTGAGATCCCTCTGCCCCCTCCGCGCACCGGACTCCCAGTAGGTGATAGTGGAAGCAGCCCCCTCATGCACGGGTAGGGTTTCTTACTCGGGGCCTCGCTCACGAATGTTCGGGCACGAGACTAGGCTGGTGGTCACTCCAAAAACCCAAACTGAGAAAATTTCCCATGCCCAGAAAGCGAGGACGATTCCACCTTTTTGAATTTTCTTAATGAATTTTTCTAACGAGATCAATTCTAAACTATCCTTCACCTGAATAAACCAGATAGAAGGAAACTATCCTTCACCTGAATAAACCAGATAGAAGGAAACTATCACTGATATAATTTGATCATCTGAGTAACTTCAACGCTTTTTTCCTAATCAAGATTAGGCACAGCCGCCCGTTAATCCACTCAAATGAGAAATTTATCAGGGAATTAACTAGCTACTCGAATCCTAGCGTAATCCTAAGATTTTTTAGTTTGATTATTAAAACTCCACTGATTCCAGCCTAACCCCATCCGGCCCATGGGTTAGCCACCACCCTGCCCACTGGAATCGGTAGATCCAAACAAGTACTCACCCACCCATAATTGAAATGCCTTTCTTAACTTTAGCTTTAGAAAACAGATATGCACACACTCCTCTTTAAAACTTTAATATAAAAAATAATCCATTGACAAAACAAATATGATTACAGATTTCATAATTAAAAATTTCCATTCAATCCCTTGTTTCACAAAAACAGTACCAATCTAGACTCTCCGTTGGGACCAGCTGGTCAGCAACAACGAGATCCAGTAACAGATTACAATAATCATTTCCTCAACATACATATATATATCTTCCTTGACATACGTATGGGTGTCCTAAGCACTGTGAGCCCGTGCATCGCCTGGTCAGAACACTCCAGGATCCTCCTTAGGTGTCCTGGCACTTCACTCAGGGACCGTTTCGTCGGCTCTCGCCCATCGTACCGGAAGCACACCATTTTTCACCATACCCAGGCTGGTCAAGAGCTGGGCACGTTTTTACCGCATGAGCTGTCCCTCGAACACTCCCCGCCAGCTGTTGCAACCGAACTTCCCTTAGTTAAACACATATGCCAAATGCTCCCTCCAGCATTCTGGCATAAGACAGCCCTTTAAGAAAACATGATTTCTATGCAAGTTTTTAGTTTTGATTTTGTTTGAATACCATGAATAAATCTTAAATCTGTATCCCAATACTTCTAGATCTAGGTCTGAATTCCAAACAGAATTCCTCAAATTCTGTTAACTTGATCCTCAGATCAAAATCAAAAGTCTTAACTTAGTTTCGGATTCAGTGGATGTTTTGAGTGCATTTTTCCTGAACTGGGCACATCGTCATTGATTGAAACTGACAAAGGAATTAGGTCTTGGTCAATAGTCTAAATCAGAGTTTTGGGTCTGGAAAGGTTCTTCCTAAACTATCTTTCTTGAAAGGTAATATTTCAATTTCTCTTTTTCTAAATTTCGTTCATTGAATGTTTGCTTACAGATTTCTAAACTAATTATGAATTCCTAGGAGGAATAAAATAATCATTTATCTCGATCACTGACTTCGATAGTTTATTTGAATTTTCTCATTCCCATCTTAGTGAATATGAAACGGTAGAATTTCCTCTCACATATTATCTACTTATTCATTTTTTCAATTTTTACGAAAATTAACAGAGGATTAAAGAGAACCCTTATTTAATTATAAAGATTCTATATGCATCTAATTATGCATAAAATCCAATTCTGATGAAAGTCACACTTTTATCATCATAAAAATCATTTATGATGAAAATCACTCTTTTAACATGAAAGAATTTCTTTTATGCATAAGTTTATGCATACAAATCATTTATGATGAAAATCACTCTTTTAATATAAAAGAATTTCTTTTATGCATATGTTTATGCATACAAATCATTTATGATGAAAATCACTCTTTTAATATAAAAGAATTTCTTTTATGCGCATAAAAATCATTTATGATGAAAATCACACTTTTAATATAAAAAATATCTTTTATGCACCCATTTATGCATAAAAATCATTTATGATGAAAATCACACTTTTAATAGAAAAATATCTTTTATGCATATGTTTATGCATAAAAGTCATTTATGATGAAAATCACACTTTTAATATAAAAAATATCTTTTATGCATATGTTCATGCATAAAAATCATTTATGATAAAAATCACACTTTTAATTAAAAAAATATCTTTTATGCATATGTTTATGCATAAAAATAATTTATGATGAAAATCACACTTTTAATATAAAAATATCTTTTATGCATATGTTTATGCATAAAAATCATTTATGATAAAAATCACACTTTTAATATAAAAAAATATCTTCTATGTGCATATGTTTATGCATAAAAATCATTTATGATGAAAATCACACTTTTAATATAATAAAAATATCTTTTATGCATATGTTTATGCATAAAAATCATTTATGATAAAAATCACACTTTTAATATAAAAAAATATCTTTTATGCATATGTTTATGCATAAAAATCATTTATGATGAAAATCACACTTTTAATATATTTTTTTTTCTTTTATGCATATGTTTATGCATAAAAATCATTTATGACAAAAATCACACTTTTATGATCAAAATAAAATTTTAATAAGCTTTCTTCTATACATAGAATTTAATTCTAAAGAAAGTAACACTTTCTTTTTATAAAATATTTTTAGTAAGTATTTTTCTATACCTAGGATGAAAAATAACACTTTAAGAATACATATACGATGGGAATTACTCTTTTTGAATAAAAAAGTAAAACTTTTTTTTCACAATTTTAGAAAAATTTGGTCATAACCTCCTTTGTATGGCTGACCATTTTTTAATTTTTAACTCTTTACAATTAATTAGAAGTTCATGAAGAGTATTTAAATCATTCTAATGTAAACATCTTCTACTTTATCAAAGATAATCATTATGAAAAACTTGATTTTATCCATTAATCATTTATCTAGGATAATAATGGTTGGATTTAGTAAAGAAGAGAGGGGAATGCCTTTTTTCAATGAGGCATAACATCACATTCAATTTAGAGAAGACAAAAAATCATAAAAAACCATAAAATGAATAGGAAAGAGAAGAATCTCCAACTTACAAAGGAATTTGAGAGCTTTCCTTTGTCTTGATGGTTTGAGGGTTCTACTCTTGTTTGGAAACAAGAGTGGCCACCAGTCTTTAGAAGAGGGAAGGTCGAAAAACTAATGAATTATGAGTAAATTCATAGTTTTCTAGCTCTTGGGAGAAGTAGGGTAACAATGCAAAAACACTATTAAGCTTCAACAAAGGGGAAGGCTTCTATTTATAGGAAAAAGTGAGCTTCTAACCAAGCCAATTGATTCTAGAATTTTCCAGATCAATTTGGTCAATTTTTGACTATTTTTGGGTCAGTTTAGTCCACTTTTTGGATCTAGTTGAAACAGGAGAGAGGAGAGATAAAAATATCTCATTAATTGGGAGTTTAAAACTCTCCCACACATGTGAATTAGGTGCCTCCTTCATGAGGGGAATTCCCCCATACCGAGGTGTCAAAAATGCACCATTTCATCTAAATATCTCTCTTTTTTAACTATTAACCTTGTCCTTAGTCAACTCTTCATCTTCTGTGAGTATTTACTCATTTTTGGAGGATTTTCCTTTTATTCTTCTATTTATCTCCTCCCTACATTTGGATGAATCTTATTGGTCCATAAGAATCTTAATTTAAAATTTCGAAAAAATCTTGACCCCAGGATAATGCCTCTTGAACAGATTATACTTAATTTCTAATGCACCTTTTGAAAATCTTTTTGAACTTCTGTTTTAGGGGAACTCATTTTAATAAGATGAGGTATTTTTCTATCCAAAAATATTTAAAAACTGAGTTATCACTCTCTAGAAGATTTTCTCTCTCTAGGTCAAAATTGGTAGAAACAAGATCTTTTATATTTCTGAAGAGGGATTTGATTACAGGGGAAGATGCTGGACATCTTGAGAGGTTGGGGAGGAATCTTACAAAGCATAAATTGATTTGATGAGCAATAAGTCATCTAGTTTCTCACGATGCTACATCTCATGTGAGGATACTTAGTTATAGTAATATCGAGTCGCATTGTCTCTCCTTCCTCTAGCTTGAGGTTATAGATTTGTGCCGTGGGGATCCATTTGGTACCACTGGGTGAGAATCCCATAATGAATGTGTCTCAAGACCTTGTATACATGACCATTTTAAGTAGGTTTAGAGACCTAAACCCACTGGCTTGCTTTGCCATCAACGAAAAATTCGAATGAATAGATCTTGGTGGGATCGTCAAGTCTTCTTGGGCCTTGCAAATTTGATCAAACTTCTCTCGGTATTGAATAGGATCTCTAGTTCCATCAAAATTTCATCATTCTTGAGATCTAGATTGGCTTTGTTTTTCCTAACTCTGAGCTATCTTTGCACAACTCTCCTTCATATTTTAAATGCCAGCCTAAGCATGTCTTCTACATATTCACATGGAGGTGGAACATA
This sequence comes from Cibotium barometz, assembly GCF_041138505.1. Classification (NCBI taxonomy): domain Eukaryota; kingdom Viridiplantae; phylum Streptophyta; class Polypodiopsida; order Cyatheales; family Cibotiaceae; genus Cibotium; species Cibotium barometz. Next base: position 59,738,869 of record NC_141061.1, on the reverse strand, counting down.
AGGGGGTGGTTGCACAAAACCCTCTATTTTAGGGTTTGTGATTTCTTTCCCCATAGGGTTGGCATGTGCAAATTCCCTTGTCCTACTTCAGCCTGGCTTGAGGCTATAGGCTTATTATGGCTTACTTGCTACAATGGCTAAGGACATGTTACGTGAATGCTTGTCTTACACCGATCTGACACCAGAGCCTACTTGCTTATCCTCCTAAGAGTTTGAAGACTTATTATGGCTGAGGAGAAGTTATGTGGATCCCTTGGGTTTGAGGTAGTTCTAGATATAAGCTCTTTACTCTTCCCTATGTTCCACATTTCTCATTTGAATGGAGAGGAATTACCCTCACTTTTGCAAAGTTTGGTCACCATCTGAGAACATTTGGTTGGATTATGTGGGCTAAAGGATCAATTCCAAGGGGGCTCTCTAAGGCCAAGACACATTAAAAAGTAGGCGTTTGGCCCACACATTCCAACCAAATGTGCTCCGCAATGGTGACCAAACTTTGCAAGTGTGTGTATGTGGACTCAAGCCTCACTTTTGCAAAGTTTGGTCACATCCGAGTTCATTTTGTTATACTATGTAGGCTAGAGGCCCAATTTCGAGGTGGCTTTTTAAGACCAAGACACATTGAAAAGTAGGCATTTGGCCTATACATTCCAACCAAATGTGATCGGATGGTGAACAAAGTTTGCAAGTGTGTATATATGGACCCTATCCTCATTCTTACAAAGTTTTTTCACCATCCAAGTTCATTTGGTTGGATTGTGTAGGCCAAAGGCCCAATTTTGAGGGGGCTCTTTTAGACCAAGACACATAAAAAAGTAGGCATCTATCCTACACATTCCAACTAAATATGCTCAGATAGTGTGAATAAACTTTACAAGTGTGTACATTGTTGAGATGTCAAGCTCAACATGAGCTAACACTCACGACATTTATATCACTGGCCGGTTTGGTAGCTGGCATCGACATATCTTCGTCAAAAAGATTCTACAACTAGACTACACCTACTAGTCCACACCTACCCACTCCACTTAGCGTGTTCACATTATGGATCGTTTGTATATACTCTATTATGTGTGTTAGTCATTTTATCTTCTTTGTAGACTTCTTTTGTTGTGTGAAGAAGAAGAAGAATTTTTAGCCTCTCACCTTGTGTGTTCTCCTCTAGGGTTTGTGTGTCTCTTCTCCCCTGCATCTTTTCATGGTATCAGAGTCTGGTTCATGCTAAGGGCTAAGCAACAAGTAAGAGAAGCACAAGAAGCTTTGTTTGCTTTCCGAATTGACATGCTTCACATACTTTTTACATACCTTCAACCTTAAACTTAGGAATCCATGTCACAATTTCTTTAGTCTGCATAGAATTTATTCTTTGCACATTTACATGCCCAATTCTCTTATGTCAAATGTCTATATCTACAACTCTTCTTGAACCATTTACAAACATTGCAGCACTCACTTTTAGGCATATTTACATTCAATGTAAACATTCTTCCCACTATGTTACCTTTTGCAACCAACCTGCACTTATCTTTAAAGTCTTCTACATATAACAGCCATTGGGGTTAAACCGGACCTGTAAACCCTGCTCAATCATCTGACCAACTGAAACCAGATTCTTTATAATGTTTGGAACATGAAATACATCTGCAAGTTACTTCACCTTACCATCTTGCATAGACAATGGCACATATCCAACATGGGCAATCAGATGAGCAGTGTTGTCTCCTGTTTCAATAAAACTTGGTCTTTCAAGATCTTCATTTCCTTAAACCACTCACCATGACTTGCCATGTGGTTTGAAGCACCTGAATCAACATACCATACATCATCCTTATATGCTGCTACATTATTTTCAGACACAACATTAACTACATATTGCATAACATACATCCTCTCATTATCCTCATTGTTTCTGCTGCTAGAGGATACATAGTTGTTTTGCTGCACTTTTCCATTTTGCATGTCACTTTGCTTCTTATAGAAATATGCCTATACATGTCCATGCTTACCACAGTAAATATTGCCTCGTGTATCATTATGTTGCCTTTGCCAATTACCACGACCTCGTTGACTCCCCCTACCTTTAAACTGGCCTCTTCCACCTGTGTGTTGTTGTTGCGAATCTTGGGACTGTTGTTACTGCTGACCATAATTCTGATTACATATTCGGCCACCACCTTGGCCATGTTCATGACCTCTACCTCTTCCTCTACCTGCACTTGTGTAGAAGGCCTGCTACTCTAAACTGTTTTTGTTTTGTGAAGACTGTTGATCTTCACCCAAATTCTTCTCTTCAATGATCACCATATTGACACCAAATCTGTGAAGTTGGGAATGTTCTCTCGAGTATGAATAGACATCTTGAACGCCTTGTATTGTGGTCCAAGACCACGTAAACACGCTTCCACCTTATCATCATCATAATAGAAACACCAATAGATACAAGGGATTCCACAATGCCCTTGATCTTCAAGGCATAATCATTCACATACATATTTTTCTTCTCCACAGTATGAAGCTCATTCTTCAACTGAATCTTTCATGCCTTGGTGTTAGTTTCATACAGCTTCACCAAGGTGTCCCATGCCTCCTTAGGTGACTTAGCATCCTATATATGCCCAATCAAGGTGTCCTGTATACTAAGCCAATACATGACTTTCCTTACTCCTCGATTCCAATACTTGAATTCTTTTACATCTGCAGCAGTTGGATTAATCTCTGGTATCTCTGGTGTCTCCTTATGTTCACCTTCAATGTAGTCCCAGTAACCTCTTCCCATTAGGAAATTTGTCAATCTAAACCTCCAAGCATGGAAGTTGTTCTTGTCAAGCTTATCTACAACAATCTAGTTTATTTCATCATTTTACATCTTGTCTACAACACAAATTTACCCAAAACAGCACTCTTGTTGACTTAGCAAACTGATGTATTCTTTGCAGGCAGTACTATATTGCACCCAAACTATCACAACCAGTGACCTCAATTTGCATACATACACCCAATGGTTGGTAACTTTAAGACCTCTTTATAGTACACACAATGTCTGTACAATCAATCGCCCTTCCTGCATCTCCAAAAACAGAGTTCTGCACAGAATCAAAACTTACCCGAAGTGCCTGTGAACGCTACGAACTCAGAAACAAAGGTCCAGACGTGCTCGAAATGCACTTTTTGAGAATTGAGATCATTCGCGCACTTGATGGTATTTGGCTGTTATTACAGAGATAGTATGTATTGGACATGTTGTCCAAGTATGGGATGGCTGATTGTAAGTCAATCTCGGTGCCATTAGATCAAAATGGCAAGCTTAGCGCGGATGTAGGTTATGTGTTGGAGGATCCCACTATGTATAGGAAGATTGTGGGGAGTTTGATCTATGTCATGAGTTTGATCAGTGGCCAGATTTGAGTTACACTGTTGACTTAGAGAGCCAGTTTATGCAAGTTTTGCGCAAACCACATCTTGATAGTGTACGATGCACACTTTGGTATTTGAGGGCCACTGTTGATTATGCATTGTTTTAGGTAGCAGGTGTACCATTGGAGCTATATGGGTACATAGATGTAGAGATTGGGCAGGTAGCATCTTAGACAGGAGATCTAACAGTGAATTTATATTTTCATTGGGGAGTGCTGCTGCTATGACATGGAGCAGCAAGAAGCAGCCCACAGTTACCTTATCGAGTACAGAGGAGCTACGGGCAGCGTGTTAGGCAGCTTGGTTACGCAAGCTACTTTTGCTGATTTGGGGTTGCATGTGGAGAGAATGGTTGTAATATATTGTGACAATCTTAGCAATATATAGTTGGCCAAGAACCCAGTTTTCCATGCGCGAACCACTTCATCAGGGAGAGTCTTGGCAAGTGACATCGACTTGGCCTATGTCAGCACACAGGATGAGGTCTCGCTGATATGTCACGAAGGCCTTGGGAGTTGAGAAGTTTCGTAGATTTCGAGTATGCTTGGAGTTCATGAGCTGGTGTTGAGCTTGAGGGGGAGTGTTGAGATGTCAAGCTCAACATGAGCTGACACTCACGAGGTGCCTGCATAATTGTTCGACATTTACATCATTGTGACGAGTTTGGTAGCTGGCACCGTCATATCTTCACCAGAGATTCTACAGTTGGACTACACCGACTAGTCCAAACCTACCCACTCCACTTAGCGTGTTCATATTATGGACCACTTGTATATACTCTATTATGTGTGTTATTCATTTTATCTTCTTTGTAGACCTCTTTTGTTGTGTGAAGAAGAAGAATTTTCAACCTCTCACCTTGTGTGTTCTCCTCTAGGGTTTGTGTGAGTGTGCTTGCAAGAGCCCAAGCTCTCTTCTCCCCTGCATTTTTTCATACATGTGGATCCCACCCTCACTCTTGTAAAGTTTAGGGCTCATTTGGTTGGATTTTGCAGGCTACAGGTCCAATTTTAAGGGGGCTCTCTCAGGCCAAGATACTTAAAAGATACTTAAAAAATAAGGCATATAGCCTATACATTCTAGCTAATGGTGACTAAACTTTATAAGGCATATAGCCTATACATTCTAGCTAAATATACTCTAATGGTGACTAAACTTTATAAGTGTATACATGTGGACCCCACCCTCAATATTGCAAAGTTTGGTCACACCATCCAAGCACATTTGGTTGGATTGTACGGGCATGCCTTTTTTAATGTGTCTTGGCCTTAGAGAGCCCTCTTGCAATTCGGCCTTTGGCCTGCATAATCCAACCAAATGTGCTTGGATGGTGATAAAACTTTGCAAGATTAAGGGTGGAGTCCACATACACACACTTATAAAGTTTTTAACTCACCATCTGAGCACGTTCACATCATTAAGGGGGACAAGTATACTAAAAAAAGAAAACTCTTAAGAGATAAAATATGCCAAAAAAGAAGACATGTTTGGATAAATTTGTGCATGTGAATGTTTGTGCTTATTACATAGATGCGTGTGCACGTGCGTTCATGTGTGTGTGTAAATGTTTGTGTACATATGTGCCTTGGAGAGAGAGGGAGAGATAGAGGAAATCATACACTTCTATGGAACTAAAATGGGATGATGTATAAATGTGAGAGAATAATACATAGGACAAATTATGAAACTACAACATAAGGGAGCCACCCCAGCTACTCTAGGCTTAGCCCTCTAGGCTTAGCCACCACCAAAAAATTAGTAAAAAACATCATATAATGACTATTATAACAAGTCAGTGCTGCCCAGCTACTTTAGGGTTAGTCAGTGTCACTATTCAAATCTAACCAATCAGGATCATCTATCTAACACATGACCTCACTGCTGCCAAGGAGTTGAGGAGCTTGTGTGAATTGATGGGTAATAGTATGCACCCATTGTGGAGACTCCACCATGAGGATGCATGCAAGCATGGCAGTATACCTGTTTGCACCTCCTCAAAAGAGCCCTCTCAACCTCTATGTCTTGTGCTGCTTGTAGTCTAACCTGTCTCTCTAGCCAGAGAGTGAAGTTGCCACATGAACACATGTCTCCCAATCAACATGTGTAATGTCCTCAGCAGTTAAGACTCTCTCTCGATAAGACCTCTCGATAAGACTCAATTGATGTACCACTAGGACAATCACCACTAAAATGCTCAAATGTCATGCGCATGCTCTCCTCTAGAACAACCTATAAATCTATTGGCTATGCCTTGCTCTACTCTCTAAATCTATTGGCTCCTCAAAGCCCTCCAAGGGATGGTCTCAATGCTTGAATACTATCTCACGTCCTCTTCTCGAGTCGTGTGTGAAGACCGAGCTCCTTGTTTTAGTGGATCAATCTTTGTTGTTTTAGGGAAGAGATCATCAATACTTCACTACTCGATAGGTAGCCACTTAAATGTTGTATTTGCACATTGGGCATTTAGCTCATCACACCACAATTGGAGAGAGTTGTAGTAAAGTGGAAGAAATGTCCACATCCTAGTGTGTATGACCCTATCACATAGAGGGACTAAAAACAAACTGAGCACCCTCCCTCGTGTAGAATCTTGGGGCCTATGCAACGAGGAACGATTATTGTGCTAGAATCTCGGAAGGAGGTCAAGGTTATAGAGCAAGGTAAGGGTCCCTATGCACTCCTTAATTGCAAGAAATACATCGAGTCTGTTGGAAGAAGTGCTCAGATTTATGCTCTACATTACGCCACCTTCTTGTAACATCCTCATAGAGCCTTTGTCTTTGATCCACCATGATAGTGAAAAACTTATCCATGTGAAAAAATAAAAAATTGGTGAGATCTCTAATTTTGTTGGTCCAAATAATAGTTTCCTCTACTCAAAAGGTGGATTTTGGGCATTCCCAATGTGGCTAAGACAATCAAACTCTTGGAATTACTCAAACAACACTACTTTTTTTTGTTTTGAAAAAAGAAACAAAACTCCACACCCTAGTTTTTCACATGAAGAAGCAGAGTGTGAAAAAATAAAAAATTGCAATCAAGGTCACAGTGGGTGTCTTCCTCCAGGTTTCCCAAGTACGTATACCACACTTCCTTTACCAAAAACAAGAAAAAACCATCACTTCACCACACATTCTATCACTTTATTGGAACCTTATCCACACACGACTCATAACAAAGCTTTAACATAATTGAAAATAATGGTTGTTAAGCATGCAAAGAAGGAGCAATGAACACAAAGAAGTTATAAGAAGCAAGATAGCTATCCCTAGTGCCCAAAATGTTAAGCATGCAAAGAAGGAGCAATGAACACAAAGAAGTTATAAGAATCAAGATAGCTATCCCTAGTGCCCAAAAATGTTATAGCTCATTCAAAGACTCTCTAGAACTCTACCATTCTAGTAGAATTGGAACAAACAAAAATTAATGTAGGGGACTTCTACCATTCTAGCAAAAGTGGAACACACAAAAACCATCATAGGGGACTTCTACCATTCTATAGAAGTGGAACAACTAAAAACCATCATAGGGGCTTCCGGCTCAGGATTCATAGCCTCTAATCTCTACCAATGGTTGCTAGCTCTAAGCTCTAATGCCTTTCTCCTTTGTTGTCACACCATACCAAGGAGATACTCTACTTCCCTATGGAACTCACTTCCCTATACTCAACAAAATACTCCACTTTCCTATACTCATACAACAAGATAGAATAAGGAAATATGAATAACTCAATTGGCACAAAGGGAGATTGTGTCTTTTCATTATGAGAAATTCACTTATATACAACTCACTAGAGATTTTCACACTGACGTTAAGTCCTCAAAATCACGCCTCAATCATCGAGTTTCTTGTTGAAAAATAGAAAAATCTTATCTTCTTATCCTAAATAGATTTTGACATGAAAAATCTAGTTTTTCACGATCATGAAAATTTGAGTTTTTCATGTAGAAATTCATGTTGAAATATTTTCATAAATTGTGCATATTGATTTGTCCATATGAATTGAATTGATAATTCAAAATCACTTCAAATGATTTAGTTACAAAAAGATATGTTTTTTTTGGCATGAAAAGCACGGTCATCAATTTCTATGCCAAAAATATTTTATTTGTTTGGACTTTTGAGGTAATCAACGATTATAAGCAGGTTATAGAACTCCATTAGTGGTGAATTGGCATTCAAAAAAAAATTCGTCATCATGAAAGACGTAGTTTTTCACATCCATGACTATCTTGGGTTTCTCACGCTTGATTCACGCGCCTGACTATTAGTTGATTTTCACATTGTGATGATTGAGATATATTATTTCTAAATGCTGCTTGGTCTAGCTAACTAAGGAAGCATCATTGATCAAAAGGGTAAGCTTGAGTTTAATGGACAAGTGAAAAATTCGAGCGTGAAAAACCATAGTTATTTACACCCATGAATAACTCAACCTTTGGGTAACCAATGGTCCATAAATAAAATATGGGTCCAAAGATTGATATTTGGCTTGCTTTGAAAACCCTCTTTTCATGCACTTGAGATCAGGGAAAATTCTAGGAGATGAAGTCGCTCTAGAAACAAAATGTCTACATTCAAAAAATGATCACATCTTTGATCTTAGGCTGCATTGAGAGAGGTACAAAATCATGTCCTTCATTGATAGCCTTCTTCACTGATGCATTCCAAACTAATCTATACTCGTCAGAAAGATTAATATTGGCATCACCAAGCTCATCATCATCAGATTGGTTTATTACTTTGACTTCTAGGCCTGCCACCATCATCATTTATTGCTTCTATGTCTTCTTTGGGGGCTCCTTCAATTGGAAAAATACCTGAAAGGACCATTATACAAGAAAAAAATTTGGTCAATGTCTTTGCATTGATTAATTTGTGGCATTTTCATTACTTTTCCAGATTGTAACTACTTGTCTCTTACTTATTCCATTTGCCTATTTTTTGGAATGATCCATTGAGCTGAAGGATAGTACTTATCGGTACGAATAATCTGTAACAAAGTGGACTATCATGTTTCCCCAAGCCTATTAGCAATGTAATTATCCATGTAAATAGATTGATCGAAGATAACAAAACCTTGTTCTTAAGGTCAGCTTGTTCATAGAGGGCATATATTTGATACCCCCTCAAAATTTCATGAACAGACACATTTTAGAAAAACAACAAAACTTGAAATGTGATTTCTATAAATCCTTCATATAATACCCTAACATGCCCTCGTACGTATGTAACCAAAATTGCTTGAGACTCTTACACATGACATGCCACTAGGAGGCTTTGCAACATCCCAAGCCATATATATATATATATATAAACTTGATGATGACACTAATCAATGATGGAGCTATGATTCTAACAACCATCTAAAATTGAACATGACTTAACGTTCCTCCCTTCTCTAATGCAAACAACTCACTAATGCATTCAGTCTAGATAAATTCTTCAGGGGATTGCCAAAATGCTATATCCAAGTCCCCACTATCAACACCAACAATAGTAATCGACAACTCTAATATTGGTGTACACTAGGCTCTAACACAAACCTTTGCTAGTTTAAGAACCATCTAAACATACAAAATGCATGGCACACAAAGCTATAATGTGTGTGACACACAATACATAGCTGTTACCATATTATAGTAGTGATGTGTGTGAACACACTTAGGACCGCCGGGGCACTTTTTCCCTCACTAGGAGGTTTTTTCCCTCGTGCATTGTATATACGCCCATAATCTTCTAGGGCTTGTTATCTTTCATTTTTGGCACTCATAATACACTACTGTGTTGTGCTCAAGCTTCCTCATCTTCTTGAAGTTGTGTGTGCATTCCTGCAACCCTAATTCCAACAATTGGTATCAGAGCAGGCTTCCTCCTCCCGGGCAGCATCACCGGCACCTGCCGCTTCATCTCCTCCGATTGCGACGAGGTTTCACGAGCGTCTGCAGGTTAGTATATGCCGTGGGCAAGCCCGTAGGGCTTGTTCGTTTCAGAATTTTGATCTGAAGTCATTTCGCCCTCCGTTTTTGCATTCCAAGTACTGCGCAGGCAAAATCGTCCTACTGTGCAGATTTTCTGTCAAGATTAAAATCTGCAGGACAGGTGCCCATTCGTCTGTTTTGGGCTGTGCTACATAGCACAGGTCAATTTTATACAGGTTTACCTCTTACAGACAGCATTTACATCTAGTAGTACAGTCATTGGCCATGGCTGACAACAATGATGTATTCCGCATGTTGGTTGCTGAGGATAAGTTGGATGGCACCAACTATCCATTGTGGGCATATATGATGCGACATGTTTTGGTTGCAAAAGGGTTATGGAACATTGTGCAGGGTATTGATGCACGTCCTATTGTGGCTGGGAATGCTGCAAACACATCAGAAACAGGTACTGTTGATGATGGTGCAGGCACAAGTGCTGTAGCAGCTGTTCGAGAACCACCACTTTCAGCAGAGCAGATTCGTTGGGATGGTAGAGATGCGCAGGCTCATGCCTTGATTGCGCTGTCTGTCAAACGTACCATTATCCCACATATTCGCTCCTGCAGGACTTCTAAGGATGCTTGGGATGTACTTGCCACATTGTATCAGGCAAGAAATGAGGCTCGTGTTGCTTATCTCCGAAAACAGTTGGAGAGTGAGCATATGAACGAAGGTGATTCTATGGATAGCTTTTTGACAAAGATCAAGGATTTCAAAGAGCAGCTCATTTCTGTAGATGAAATCCTGTCAGACAGTTCACTTGTGCAGACTGTTTTGAATGGTCTACCAGATTCTTATCAGGGTTTTGCTTCCACTCTTCGCTTGATGATGAAAGGCAATCCCAATGCCTTATCATTTGAGGAGTTAGCTTCTGTTTTGCTGCAAGAAGACCAGTCAAGGCAAAACAGGAATATTATGCGTGTCGCAGATCAAGCTTTCGTTGCTAGTCAGAGAAGCGGGAAAGGTAAAGCTGGCTTTTCTTCTAGTAAGCAGAAATCTGCAAATGCTGCGCAACCAAAGAAGGAAGACAAAGATGAGAAGAAGGGTGACAAACAGAAGACATTTTGCAAGTACTGTAAGGGAAATGATCATGTCATCAAAGCGTGTCCTAAGCTGGCTGCGAAAGAGGCTAAGAAGAAAGAGGCTGGTATGGCTGTTGCAGATGCCTCTCCTTCTAACAATGAATCTGCTAATGTTGTGCAAGATACAGAATGGGCATTCAATGCGCAGTGCAGTTATGACCCATCTTTGCATGACACATGTATGTCTGCAGTAGATTCAGATGTATGGTACTTTGACAGTGGTGCCACTAAGCATATCACCTCGCAGCGCAGTTTATTCACTTTCCTTGAGTCTGCTCCCACAGGGAATACTGTCACTTGTGCCAATAACTCCTCTTATCCCGTTGAAGGAGTTGGACAGATTGTGCTGAATGTTGCAAATGGCAACACCTTTACACTTTTTGATGCATTGTATGTGCCAGGGATCAAAAAGAATCTGCTGTCAGTCTCCGCATTTGCCAAAACAGGTTTGGTTGTAAAATTTGTGGATGACAGATGTACTGTTCATGATCTCTCTTGTGGTGACATCATTGTAGCATCTGGTTCACTATGTCGAGGGCTGTATAAGCTCAATATGGATGGCAAATGTGTAGAGGATTCAGCATGTGCTATTATGGATACGCAGGCTATTTCAGATGCAAAACTGTGGCATGCACGTTTTGGTCATCTGAATTTTGCAAGTTTGCTGCGCCTGCAGAAATCTGAAATGGTGTCTTCTTTGCCTAAGCTTGAGGCACCTGTCAAGCATGTTTGTGAGGGCTGCATATTGGGTAAAACGCAGCGTGCTTCCTTTCCCAAAGATGGATCATTGAGAGCTGAACGCAGATTGCAGCTTGTTCACAGTGATGTTTGTGGTCCCATGCAAACTCCATCATTTGGAAACTACCTTTACTTCGTGACTTTCATTGATGATTTTACCAGGCATGCATGGGTATATCCTTTGAAGGCAAAGTCCGAAGTGTTTTTGTGCTTCAAACAGTTTTTGGTTATGGCTGAAAATGTGTCAGAAAGTAAGATGGGCACCCTCCGTTCAGATCGAGGGGGGGAGTATATGTCTTCAGAATTTAATGCATTTCTGGCTGAGCGTGGGATAAAACACCAATGTACAGTGCCGTATACACCACAGCAAAATGGTGTGGCTGAGAGAAAAAACAGGTCTCTCATGGAAATGGCAAGATGTATGGTTAAGAGTCAAAGTCTACCACATGGTTTTTGGCTTGAGGCTGTCATGTGTGCCACTTATGTACTAAACAGGTGTCCCACCAAAGCATTACAGGTTGTCACTCCATATGAGGCTTGGCATAGCCGCAAGCCATCTGTTGGCCATTTATGTGTTTTTGGTTGCCTGGCATATGCATTAGTGCCTGTGCAACATCGCATAAAATTGGATGACAAAGCTGTCAAATGTATTTTTGTTGGATATAGTGCTGAGAGCAAAGGCTATCGTTTGTATCATCCACAGACAAAGCGCATTTTGGTTAGCCGTGATGTTGTATTTGTGGAAGATGCAGTTCAGCCCTTGGTTTCATGTACTAAGGAGACAGATATCAGCTCACGTGATGTCTATGATACATTGTTGCCTCTTTTCAGTGGTGCACAGTCAAGTGCAATACCTCATGAGGCAGTTTTTCAGCCTATGCAGGTTTTAAATGATGGCACAGATCAGCCTATATCTGATGCAGATGTGCATGATGCACTTGAGGATGAGAGACAAGAGATTGAGGGCTCTAGGAATATGCCTAGATGGCTGGTGCAGACTTTGCGTGACAGCAAGTTGGATGCCCCTTTGTCTAGTCGCACTCGTTCTGGCTCTCATGGTGCCTCTTATGCGTCAGATTGTTATGCATTGGCTGTTTCTAGTATGTGCGATGAAAGTGAGCCTGTTTCATTTGATGAGGCACAAAGTTCAGAAAATTGGATGGCTGCTATGCAAGCAGAATACGATGCTATTATGAAGAATGGTACATGGTCTTTATGTGACTTGCCCCCTGGCAAGAAGGCCATTGGCACTAAGTGGGTATACAAATTGAAGCGTAAGCCTGATGGCACAGTGGATCGCCATAAGGCTAGGCTTGTTGCAAAAGGTTATGCTCAAGAGAAGGGCATTGATTTTGATGAGACTTTTGCTCCCACATGTCGTATGACCACTGTTCGTAGCATCTGTGCATTAGCAGCGCATAATGGTTGGAATGTACACCAGTTGGACATTAAAACTGCGTTTCTGAATGGGGATTTGCATGAAGAAGTTTATGTATTTCAGCCCCGTGGTTTTGTGCAGAAAGGCAAGGAAAAGAAAGTGTGCAGGTTGATCAAAGCATTGTATGGTCTAAAACAAGCACCACGTGCTTGGTATGAGAAGATACATGCTTACTTGTTAGCACATGGCTTTCAAAACAGTCCAACTGAGAGCACCCTATATGTAAAACGTGAGGGTGATGTACTTTTGGTCATTGTTGTTTATGTCGATGACATGCTGCTCACTGGTCCAAAAGAGGTGCATATTGCTGATTTCAAGGCTGATTTGAATGCAGCCTTTGAGATGTCAGATTTGGGCCTTTTACATCATTATTTGGGCATTCAGTTTATGCAATGTGATGGATATACTGCTTTGTGTCAAACAAAGTATATTGAGACATTGTTGCAGCGCTTTGGACTTGAGGACTGCAAGCCTATTGCCACTCCTATGGAGACAGGTTTGCGTTTGAGTCTTCATGATGCTGGAGATGCATTCGATGTTGTTCTCTATCAGCAGGCTGTTGGATGTTTGATCTATGTTTGCATTTCGAGGCCTGACATTCAGTTTGCAGTCTCTCAGATGAGCAGATTTATGCATAGCCCAGGCATTAAGCATTGGCAGGCAGTGAAGCGTATCTTTCGCTATTTGAGTGGTACTCGGCATCTTGGGTTGTTTTATCCCAAGGGGGGATCATTGCCGCCAGATTTACATGCTTTTTCAGATTCTGACTGGGCTGGTTGTTATGACACACGCGTGTCCACGAGTGGTTTTTGCTTCATGCTTGGAAGCTCATGCATATCATGGTTGAGCAAGAAGCAGCCTACTGTGGCCACTTCTAGTTGTGAAGCTGAGTACAGGGCAGCTTTCACAGCTACGGTTGAGTGTGTGTGGCTCAGACGCCTTATGGCTGATTTGGGTGTTGGGCAGCCATCTGCCACCACCATCTTCACTGACAGTCAGAGCGCATTGGCAGTTGCGCGGAACCCAGTGTTCCATGCTCGTACGAAGCACATTGAGGTGCACTACCATTATGTCAGGGAGAGACTCTCTGCAGGAGAGATCAGTTTGGCTTATGTGCCAACACAGGATAACCTTGCAGACCTTTTCACAAAGGCTCTGTCTCGTGAGAAGTTCGAAGCTTTTCGCAAAGCTTTGGGCTTACTCCCTTTTGTGGATTCGTCCACATAGCTAGACACTTCCCTATACATGAGTGCTAGCTCTTGTTCACCGCATCACTCCAGGGGGGATTTGTTACCATATTATAGTAGTGATGTGTGTGAACACACTTAGGACCGCCGGGGCACTTTTTCCCTCACTAGGAGGTTTTTTCCCCCGTGCATTGTATATACGCCCATAATCTTCTAGGGCTTGTTATCTTTCATTTTTGGCACTCATAATACACTACTGTTGTGTTGTGCTCAAGCTTCCTCATCTTCTTGAAGTTGTGTGTGCATTCCTGCAACCCTAATTCCAACAATAGCTAAGAAAGATAATAGTATTTCATGAAAACAATTAGAAAAACAAACCAAAGAACATGCTTTATTTTTCACCATGTGCAGATTTCTCATGGATTTTGAATCCTTTGGTGGTGTTATTATGCTTGAGAAACCAAGATTGGCCAAAGCACCACCACTAGCCATTGGTATATTAGAAGCAAATGGTGGTGCATCATGACCAAGACAAATAGCAGCGGGCCCAGGACTAGATTTTGAATTAGATTGACCATGAGAACCATGCACAAGACTAGAACTAAGAGTAGATGGTCCAACAAATTGACCAGAAGAAGCACCCACAAGATCAAGACTAGGTGTCACAACAGGAGCAAAAACATGTGTCCCTACAAAAGACTGATGAGTGGAACATAGATTCCCACAAGTGTTGGTCAAATCCACCAACAACAATGAAGGTTGTTTGGGAGCCATAGCATACCCCTAATAGAGACATAGACTAAGCATCCAACCAATAACATACTTTACAAAGGAAGCACCCGAGTGGTATTAGGTTACAGAGAGAAATCATAGCATAGAGAACACACTCAACCACTGACATAGCATACCACTTTATATAACACACATAAGAACAAAACAAGGACAAGAATGAAAGGAGTAAAAGAACAAAACCATGAAGATGCGATGTACCCATAGCCATGCATGATATCCCAGTGGAGCGATGAGCCCATGAATAACCATGAATATACCCAGCTAAACCCTAAATATGACATACACCACAAACCTTATAAATAAGAAACAAGGCATCTAAACAAAAAAAAAAAAACAAGAAGTAGCCATAAATCATGTGCAGGGGAACCAATCTTGACAGACTCAATCACTATTGTAAAATGAGAAGGTAAAGCACTGGTGGATATATGACATTGAGAAGGTAAGTCATCTCTACAGTACCATTAAGTCAGCAAAGGAAAACTAGTGGTGGAGAGATAAACCATGAAGGTGAAGGTGAACCAGTGGAACTAGTGGAGAGACAAACCATTGAGATAAGCACCCATCGCCATGCATGATTAAACCTGATGAGCCTATGATAGCACATGATAACCACGTGCATGTGATAAGCACCCACTGCCATGCATGGTTAAAACTGATGAGCCTATTTGATAGCACATGATAACCATAAACAACATTGAATACCCTAAATTCTAGCAAAATTTACCACAATTGTAAAGATGATAGGCACCACAAAACCTAACTAAAAAGAAGCAATAGGGCATGTAAACAAAATTGGTGGAGAACCAAGAAGGAGCCACAAACCTACATGGGAATGATAGATTGTATTGCCAATGGAGACGAGAAGGTGAAGTAGTAGGCATGCACCCTCAAGAAGGCGAAGGCGAGCCATGTCTACAACACCATGGAGAAGGCAAAGGTGAATTAGTGGAGAGATAAACCGTGAAGGCAAAGGATAACCATAGTGGTGGAGAGATAAGCATGGAGATAAGCACCCACCACTGTCATGCATGATCAAACCTGTTACCCACCACTACCCTCCCCACTTACTCACCCACTACCCCACTCCCCTAACGTAAAGGTCCTCACACCTTAAGGTCCCACTAAGGTTGCAAATAGAATCACATTAATTAATGGTGAAAAATGATGTTGGGGGCCTATTAGAGCACTTTAAACAGTGAAGGATATCAAAATTTTGCTAATGGTTGCTTGTGTGATTAACTAATAACATTCATGATGCTAGATGTAGCATATAAATTAGCAAATGATTAGGAGGCGGGGCCATGTCCAAGTGCCCATAGCTGTGATTATGAAAGTATGAGGATTTATCCAACAAGTTATATGCTTGTACCTTTTTTGTTCCTATCAATTTCATATACACACGAGTGAGAAATCTCAATATTTCTTCCCAATGGCTTTAATGTAATATATACTAAATGCACGAATCTATTGTGTAGCATCAAAGCATGGTACTAGCTGCCTTGTTATGTTTTTTGTGATGCTACTTTCTCTTTTATAATCCATGATAGACTGAGAGTTCACTGATCACTATATGCAGTAGTGTTCATAGAAAATCTAAAATAAAGCAAGCTATAAAAATTGCTAACTTGAAAGTTGAGGGTTAAATGTACAAGTTTACAAAGAAAAAACTTCTAATATTTTAAATTCAAAGAAATAAATTATAAATTTTCAAATACAACGTATAGAAAAAATTTAATTAAAAAAGTGAAAATTTAAAAACTTTTTGAGATGTGATTTTGCAACAATTTTTTAAATTAAAAATTCATAAGATGTTACAAAAACTTGAATTTATGGAAAATATACCTTTTAAAGGTATAGGTCTAAAAATCTTGAGTATTTTTAATGACATATATATGAGTTATAAAAAATTAAGTCCAACATACTTCAAAACTTCTAAGTCCAAAATATCCTACATGAAAGCCTTTATTCAATCGACATGTGTATAAACATGTCTTGATGTCTTTGCTCTAGCTCTCCACAATCCAATGGCATCTATAAAATTAAAACATATAAGCAGGGGACCTTAATAGATATTTGCATGAGAATAACCATACTTTGTATCTCTAAATGGTTTCTCAACTTGTTTTTAATCATGTTTTACACATTAAAACCTCTTTCACATTCTGTAGAGCGTAGAGCATTGCAACATTACAACTTGTGCCAAACAAAGTAAGGTAGAATACTTTAGAGTCCACACTTCATTTGTACCAATTGAACTCCATGTGTCTTTGAGAGATTTCCATTTCTAATCAAATACACCTTGTACCTTAAAGGCATGAAACTCTTTTCTTATAGATCTTTCATCTAGCATTGCGTTATTTTGAATGCCATCTTTTAAAGTGATAGTATTCCCATAATGCATCTAATTAAAGTGCCGCATAGCTCTTCAACTCTTTTTTGGCAGCGAAGTGATCAAGCATATCCAACAGCCAAGAAATGCAACATGTATAGAAACCTGAAATTTGCACCATCTTGTATAGCCTTGCATTCTCTTCTCTAACATACAAGAGAAAAGGTTTCAAGACCTCACAAACCTCTACCACCACAACTTTGTTTCTATTGAGCCATCTTAGCTTATGAATTTATCCATTCTAAGATGTGGACAATCTACAAAAGGAGGGTCAATATCTCTCGGGTTGTCATTATTCTCCCCCTTCTTATTTTCTATATTTTCTTGAGCAAGAGAAGTTATGAGCCTATGGATGGGGTAACTGTATTATTCTTTGCTTCTTTATCCCCACATGTTTAATCTTGATTTGGCAATTATGGTTTTTGAGGGGATGAATGAATCATGCACAACATGTATATCTTCTTCCTCATAAAATGTAAGATATTTTATATGCTCTCAATCAAAATCATATATTAGAGTAGATGTTAAGGTTGTTAGGTGTGTAATAATAATGTCATACAACTTAAGGATACCATAGGGATGATACATGGTACTATTGTGCATCAATAGGTGGTGGTGTGTATCCTTTGCTTTAAACCATCCCTCTTCTTGCATCCATTCTAAGCTTCTTTTTATCTTAGGAACAGGAGGTATGGAACGTGTAGAAACCCTTCCCCCTCTTGCAGGTTAGTAGAATGCGATAATACTCTACACCATGATATGAAATTTAGCACTATTGGGTAAAGGGAGTAATGATAGATAGCTTTTGGAGCTTCTAATTCTATATCCCCATGGAATACATGGTGGGTTCATTGTATTTAGTAGTATGCTATTTGATTAATGCTATATCCCCATGGGTTAGTTCCTTATAAAGATTAAGGTTAAGGTTGAATTGATAAAGAGAGAGTTAGTGAAGAAAAAAAGAGAGTAAAGGTTTGGGAAGGGAGAACTTTGAGGTAGGCGCCTCCTTCACATGTGTGGGAGGTTTTTTAATTAAAAAATATTAAGATATTTTTATCTCTCCTCTCTCTTGGATCAAACTGGATCAAAATGGGAGCTAAACAAATTCAGCTAAACTGAAGCTGGAAAATTTTAGAACTTTGTTGGACTCAGTTAGTGGCCTCCCTCACCTATAAATAGACCCTCATTCTTTTGTATTCTCATCTCTGAGCTAGACCATGCCAGTATTACATTAAAATAAGCATATTTTCTATTATCCCTTAAAAATCCTCTACTTTTGGAGAGATTGGAGCTTTTCTCTCTCTTCAATAATGCTTGGAGCTTTCCTCTCAACACACTAAACCAATTGATTGGTTGGGGGATTCCTTCTAAGATAAAGAAGCAAGCAAAATCAAGAGGTAAGATGTAATTTCATGGGTTTCTTTAATATTCTCAATGATTTCACTTCTCAACCCCTCTCAAGCTTGAGAAGTTTCAAATGAGTTGTTTTTCAATGCAATTAAGCTTTCTATAAGAATTCTAATGATTAATCACAAAAAGTTTATATTTATGCTTAATTAGGATGCTTTTTATGTATATCTCTCTCTCCCCAAAAGAATGGTCATTCCTATGACTAATTCTTATTCAAATGGATGCTTCTCATTGATAAATTCTCAATTCAAAAATCAAACTCTATGCTAGTTAAGCTAGAGGTTAGAAAATAGCTTTTTTATGCTTTTATGCCAATAAAATTATAGTAAACTTATGATTTAATTCCATAAATGGGATTTAGGTCTGATGATAGTTATTCTATCATTATTGTAGTACAAAGTCTTATTCTTTCAAAAAATATTGAAAATTATCAGTAATAGCAATAGTGGAGCTATGGCAAAATTTTTAGAAATTAATACATAACTCATTTTTATGTATAATGTGAAAAGAGGACTTCCTACCATATTCTAGGATTAGTCATCCTATGCTAAAAGAAAAATTTTCATCACATCCATGAAAAATTAATTTTTAGTGTTTATGCATGAAAAGAGAAAATTTTGGTAATTTCATTTTTATGCAAAAAGAGGAATTTCCATGATAATGGAGATCCATGTAATCAAATGGAAAAAGAGAAAATTTGATATATTAAAATAATGAATATTTTTATTTAAAATTAAAGAGGAATTTTAGATAAATTTATTTTTATGCTTGAGAAAATTTAAATGATAAAAGAGAAATTTCCATGACATTTGGAATTCAATCATTTAAATGGTAAAAGTGGAATTCTTGGTATAATTGAATTAATGGAAATTTTTATTTAATTTTAAGAGAAATTTTAGATAAATTTATTTTTATGCTTGAGAAAATTTAAATGATAAAAGAGGAATTCCCATGACATTTGGAATTCAATCATTTAAATGGTAAAAGTGGAATTCTTGGCATAATTGAATTAATGGATATTTTTATTTAAAATTAAAGAGAAATTTTAGATAAATTTATTTTCTGATAAAAGAGGAATTTCCATGACAATTGGAATCCAATCATTAAATGAGAAAAGAGGAATTTTAAGCTTATTCAAAAAAAGGATATTTATATTTAGTTAAAAAAAGAATTTTTATGGTATTTAAGTAGAGAAAGAATTGAATTAATTTTTGGTGATAAAAGAGGAATTTTCACCATAATTCCACCTAGATAATTAGGGTTGATAAATTAAGTTGGTAGAAAGAATATCTTTAGATATTTTATATGGTTAAATCACTAAATTGGTATTTACCCAAAATTAGATTAAATGGAAGAAGAGTATTTTCATTAAAATCTGATATTCTCATATAAAACCATTTATTAATCTATTATGGTTAAGAAGGAATGAAATTCACAAAGTTGGAATTTCCTTACGGTTAGAAGTTCAGTAGATATTTATCTGAAGAAAATCCTTGGAATCAAAGCTAGAACTAAATCGAATGATTTTGGTTAGAGACCACGAACATCTCAATGCAATAATATAGATGCCAAAAAGCACGGACTCTGTGTTTCTCTTAGAGGAACATAGGGACATAGAGGGTTACTCCCATTTCATCATTGATTGTAGCCTCTCTTCAGTGTATGTTGCTTTAGTCCATGGTTAAAAAGGTATGTTTTTTAAAATAACTAAATTGAGTAGCATTATGTGATATTGTCTTTGTAGTCTCCAATGGATGGCTGCAAAGTCTCTGTAGTCTCCAATAGATGGTTGTAAAGTCTAAGAGGGAGAGTTTGTTAGGAAATGGTGGGCTAGAGAGTATACTGGAGTTGAAGAGAATATGTATGTATGATTTTTCCCAAGCAAGTCGCTTTCAAGGACAAGGATTTCAAGAGGATTGATGCTTTATATTCAAGATGTCAACAAAGGGGCCAGTGTCAGGGGTAGATCTAGTTAATAGGATGAATGTGGAAGGGAAGGGTGATCTAAAAACAAGTTGGGTAATGTTTGATCACACGAAGCACGTAGTTGGATGGACAACTTTTACTTGCCATGTGTATGATCCAAGGCAATCCCAAATTCTTAAGCCCTTTCATATAACACTTAACATTGTTGCCTTTACTAATGTGAACTCCTAGGTTGCCACTTCTGTTTGACAATCTTGTGTGTTGGTGGATGTAGTTTGCATGAGATCCTCACCATTGGTACATGTGACATGAAAGTTGAGGACAAGGAGGGACAAATCCTATTTTGGGACACGTTAAATGAGGTGATGCTTCGAAATGGTCAAAGAAAGGCAAACTTTTATGGCTTCATGGGCAAATGAAGCTCAAGTAGGCTGGCTTGCAGTTCATCATGTATTCAACGATGGAGAAGATAATGTAATGTAAGGAAGAGAACATTCATGTCTATTTCATTGGGAGCAAAGTTTGCACCTTCATAATCAAAGATGTGTTCTCAAAGGGCATCAATTTGTTCACAAAGATTTATTTGAGAGGTGGCGGCTAGCAACAAACAAGGAGTAAAGAGAATGTGGGGGAGAGGGAGAGCTTTAAACCCTAGCAAGCAAACACACACACACAAGAGAGAGAAAGACACAAGAGAGAAAGACACAAGAGAGAGATGGATAGTTGAATTTTCTTCTATCTTCTTCTTCTTTACTCAACCAACATAACATAAAGATAAGAGTACACACTATATGGGTTAGTACTCAACTATTATAACAAGGGCCGGTCCATAATGTGAACCTGACTAAATGAGCTGACGCTATAACTATGCCAGTCTCTAGTAATCCAAAATGGTTGTCACCACATAGCCTGTCATCCCACTAGCCGCATATCACCCATAATCTCGCCAACCATGCCAGTGGTGTAGATTTGGAAGCTATCACCCAGGCGGGTCATCAATGTCCACTGTAGCACTAGTTGAGCTTGATATCTCAACACTCCCCCTTGAGCTCAACTCCACACACTGCACTCCAAGTAAGCTCCTAAACCTATGGAGCTTCTCTGTGCCCAATGCCTTCGTGAAGATGTCAGCCACCTGATCCTCTTTACTGACATATACTAGATTTACATCTCCTGCTAGAACCTTCTCCCTCACAAAGTGATAATGCCCCTCAATGTGCTTTGTTCTAGCATGATATACTGGGTTACTGGCAAACTGTATGCTACTCATGTTGTCATAATATATGACAACTGCCCTCCCATGTCACTAAGTAGCTTCTGAATCCAAGCTACCTCACAAGTTGCCATAGCAGCACCCCTGTACTCTCTGCCTCTGTACTCGACAAGGAAACTGTTGGCTGCTTCTTACTGCTCCAACTCATAGCAGCACTCCCAAATGAGAACATAAAACCACTGGTCATGTTGGACTACATTCCAGTTAGCGTGTGCCTCATTTGCCATAAAACCAAAGAAATCCACCCTTTCACAACCATGGTTTTCCATCACCTCATTGATGCACTCCCAAAACAAACATTGGGCCTCCATATCCTCCTCTTTTATTTCACATGTTGCATTTTTAGAAGCTCCTACATGTTGCATGAAAACTCAAGTCTATTATGCTCTTTAATACAATTGAAATCCTTTCTTTACATTTAATACTCAAGTCAGTTACACTCTTTAATATAGTTGAAATCCTTTCACTACATTTATTATGACATTTATAATATGCTACCTTGGGTTATACACATGACAAGACATTTCACCAAATTCAACCTAGAAGCAGATCTAATAGTGGACATCTTGAAAACAAAGCACTTCTCACCTATGGACCCGTGTCCTAGGAACCTGCTTCCAAAAGTTGTAGGTGCACTCTCGTTTCAACTTTAGAAGTGCATCCAAGCCAAAGGTCTCCTTAGAAGGCCCATGTCAGGCTATAGTTACTAACCTATGAAACCTAATAATCAAATTGTTCAGGTTTCACACTTCATTTATCTAGATTTTTATAACTCATTTACAAAAACATAACTATCCCAACCAATTTAATTTACCAGCTCTCTTCCACTAGCGGTCCCATCTCCCCTACAATGCTGATAAACTCTTTTTGCCCTATGAAATGTGAAGAACCACCTTCTTGCACTAGCCCTGCCATCACAATTTCTTTTGCCACACACATTTGTACCTTTCTTACCTTGGCATTGTGATCTAATCCTAACACCCTAGACACCATTTTCTTTGTCCTATCAGTTAGTGCCTTTGATGTGCCTATATGTTCATGGATATCGATGTGCATCATTAAATCAGCTTATTGTCTCATTGGAGGGAATCACATAATAGATGTAGCAATTGCATGTAACGATGCACATCGTCGGCATTGAGCAGTAATGGCAAAGGAGCTGTCCAGATGCATCACTCCTCTCCAGTGGTTGGTGCCTTTAGCATGCTCCCACTAAAATGTGATGTGTTTAACACCCTGTGGTTCTTTAGGTGTGGGAAAAGCTCATTCACACACTTCAAACTACCTACACAATGGCTTCTCCAACACACTCCAGGGAAGGCAATATTGGCATGTGCCATGTGTAATGCCCGAACATGGGCATTACAAGTGGCAATCCATGTGTACTGCAACGTTCTAATAGTACACATGGATTGCCACGTGTACTGCCTCGACACAGCATTACAAATGGCACTAATATATGTGTGCCACGTGTATTGCTAAAATACGGGCAATACACATGGCACACAAATATTGGTGTCACGTGTAATGTCATGTCAAGGCATTACACGATGTAATGCCATGTGTATTGCTAAAATGCGGGCAATACACATGGCACACAAATATTGGTGTCACGTGTAATGCCACTCAAGGCATTACACGATGTAATGCCATGTGTATTACCCAATCGTGATCAATACACATGGCAATGACATGGCACTACCATGCGTATTATTTGCACATGGGCAATACACATGGCATGCTACGTGTATTGCCCATGTGTAGGCAATACATGTGGTAACACCACATCAACACCACGTGTATTTGCCTCACTTCAGGCAATACACGTGGTGCTGCCATGTGTGTTGTGCCCTCTCAAACCCTCCTCTCCCATCTCCTCTCTCAAACTTATTTGCCACCCGCTCTCCCTCAAACTCTTTCCATTCTCTCCCTCTCACCCTCTCTTTCCCTCTCACCCTCTCAAATACTCTAGATCCCCTCAATCTCTTCATCTCAAACCCTCACCTCCCTCCTTCTAGCGCATACTCTCATAACCTCACCACCTCTCTTGGCATAGAAGGAAACAAACATAATGCCTCCTCGAATGTGTTTACAATCCAAGGCTTCACCAAAAATCCAAACGAGATTGCACTATCACAAGATGTGGGCATGTCGTAAGTTGCTACATCAAGCGAGGTGACCAATACATGTGGATTACAATTGGATGTGAGGGTTGTTCTTGCAATGCCCAAAAATAATCGTGTTACCAAAAGTGGTGGTGCCTTGATTAATGAAGAAGAGGAGTTCATAAAGGAGAGTTTTGGCCAAGTGACGATTGATCAACACATCACGAATTGGGTGGAGGATCACTTGGTGGATAAGCAAGACTGCTTTCCTAGAGTGCCTATATGTCTCCTCCTTGCAAACTTGCAATCCACACGAATGAGAATCGTATCAAAAGGTTGATTAAAATCATGGAAGAGAGCACATACCTGAAAAGATGTAGGGGAGAAGGGAGCTTGAGCTCTTGCAAGCACTCACACTCTCACAAACCCTAGAAGAGAACATACAAGGTGAGAGGCTGAAAATTGTTATTCTTCTTCTCCAACAAAAGAGGTCTACAAAAGAGATAAAGTGACTAACACACATACTAGAGTATATACAAGCAGTCCATAATGTGAACACACTAAGTGGAGTGGTTAGGTGTGAACTAGTCAGTGTAGTCCAGCTATAGAATATCTAGAGAAGACATGTCAGTGGCAACTACCAAACCTGCCAGTGATGTAAATGTCGCGAACAGTCATACAGGCGCCTCAAGAGTTAGTTCATGCTGAGCTTAACATCTCAACACTCCCCCTCAATCTCAACTCTAGCTCGTGAACTCCAAGCATATCTCAAAGAATGTGGAGCTTCTTAGCTCCCAAGGCCTTCTTGAAGATGTCAGCGACCTGATCCTATGTGCTGTCTCATAGGCTAGGTCGATGTTGCTTTTGACAAGACTTTCTCCTTGAAGTGGTAGTGTACCTCAATGTGTTTTTTCTACAAATGGAAAATTGGGTTCCTGTCCAACTCTATACTGCTAAGATTGTCACAATATATGACAACCTTTCTCTCCACATGCAACCCCAAATCAGCACAAGTAGCTTGCGTAACCAAGCTACCTCACACATCGCCACCGCAGCTCCTCTGTACTTGACAAGCCAACTGTGGGCTGCTTCTTGCTCCTCCATGTCACAACAGTACTCCCCAATGAAAACATAAATCCACTGGTAGATCTCCTGTTTAAGATGCTACTTGCCCAATCTGCATATGTGTACCCATATAGTTCCAATGGTACACCTGCTGCATAAAATAATATATAATCAACAGTCGCCCTCAAATACCAAAGTGTGCATCGCACACTATCAAGATGTGGTTTGCGCAGAACTTGCATAAATTGGCTCTCTAAGGCGACATTGTAACTCAAATCTAGCGTGCTGATCATGACATAGATCAAACTCCCCACCATCTTCCTATACATAGTGGGATCCTCCAACACATAACCTGCATCCGCACTAAGCTTGCCTTTTAATCTAATGGCACTGAGATTGGCTTACAACCAGCCATTCCATACTACTCGGACAACATGTCCAATACATATTGACAGCCAAATACCATCAAGTGTGCAAATGATCTCAATGCCCAAAAAATAGTGAAGATCTCCCAAATTCTTCATGTCAAACTTCCTTTTGAGAAGACTTTTCACATGCTCAATCTCACCCCTAACAACAATAAGATCATCTACATAGATTGTGATGATCACAATACCCTTATCACTCTTGCGCATATACAAAGAGTGATATATATGAAAACCAATAGTGACAAGATACTCAACAATCTTTTCATGCCATGCTCGTGGAGCTTGCTTCAGCCCCATATAAGGCCTTATGAAGCTTACATACATACTCTGGGTGACTTGTATCCTCAAAACCAAGTGGTTGATCCATATACACTTCTTCTTGCAAGTCACCATGCAAGAACACATTTTTTACATCTATCTGATGTAAAAACCAGCCTTTAGCTACAGCCACCGCAATCACAGCTCTCATAGTTGCCATTTGTGCAACCGGGGCAAACATCTCCTCATAATCAATCCCATGTGTCTGCACATATCCTTTGGCAACCAATCTAGCCTTTTACCTACTTATGCTACCATCACTGTTATGTTTCACCTTATACACCCACTTACATCCAATAGCTTTCTTGCCTTTAGGCAATGGCACCAAATCCCAAGTCTCATTTCCATACAATGCATCCATCTCCTCATGTATAGCTTTCTCCCAATACACATTTCCAATAGCCTAATCAAAACATGTGGGCTCTACAACCTGCAAAACTTTTGCCATATAAGTGTAGTGATGTGCCACATAACCATTGTAAGTCAACCTCTTTACACCAGGTGTCCTCATTGTTGGAATCCCAAGCTCCTCAAGGCTCATCTCTGAGCCACTAGACTCTCCATCAACAAGAGAATGCCTTGTAGAAATATTCGGCATACCAAGGGGCTCAACCACTTTCTCTTTGCCTTTATGCGATGTACCAACTACATTTCCAGGACTGGTATTATCATGCAACCTACCACTCCATGGTCTATCAACAACTGAACCGCTGCATGTGGGTTCTCCTGGTTTACTCATCAATGACTGTGATTGTTGACTTGCATTTTGTGCAACCACGTTTCCACTTACATCAGCCCCAACAACATCTTCTTTAGCAGCATAACAGCTACTCATCTCATCAAATACAACATCCTTGCTTACCCTCAATTCACGTGTAGTAGCATTATAACATCTATTGCTCAAGGGAATACCCAATAAACACATTTTTTTGCCTTTGGATTCATCATAGTACACAACTCATCTGGCACATGCACATATGTAATACATCCAAAAACTTTCAAGTGAGAAAAATCAGGTTTCTTGCCAGTAAACTTCTCCTTTGGCATTACATCATGTATGGCTGCAGTAAGAGTCATGTTCATGATATAAACTATTGTAGACACAGCCTCAATCCCATAGCTATGCGGCATATTCTTCTCTGCCATCAATGCTCGTGCAATCTGAGCAATGTGCCTGTTTTTTCGCTCAGCAACTCCATGTTGCTGCGGAGTGTATCTACATGTAAACTGTCTCTAAATGCCATTCTTTCGTAAAGAATGCCATTCTTTCGTAAAGAAATTAAAGAACTCATTGGAGAAGTACTCTCGCCCTCCATTTGACCTTAGGCACTTCACATGCTTTCCTGTTTTCTTTCAGCCATCACTCTGAAATTCTAAAAATGAGTGAAAACTTCACTCTTCTCCTTCATGAAATAAACCCACACTTTCCTCGTGTGGTCATCAATGAATGTTATGTAGTACCTACAGCCACCCATAGACATAGTCCTAGCAGGACCCCATACATCTGAATGCACAACATCTAGTATATTCTTGCTCACATTTCTGTCATGTGGAAATACATGCTTTGTTTGCTTTCCAATTTGACATGCTTCACATACTTTCTGTATACCTTCAACCTTAAACTTAGGCAGCCTTGTCACAATTTCTTTCATCTGCATAGACTTCATTCCTTGCACATTTAAATGTACAATTCTCTTATGCCAAATGTCTGTATCTGTAACAACTCTTGAACCATTTGCAAACATTGTAGCACTCACTTTAGGCATATTTACATTTGCAAACATTGTAGAACTCACTTTAGGCATATTTACATTCAATGTAAACATTCTTCTCAATCTGTTGCCCTTTGCAACCAACTTGCACTTATCTTTAATCAGGGTTAAACCGGACCTACAAACCCTGCTCAATCATCTGGCCAATAGAAACCAGATTGTTTTTTGTAATGTTTGAAACAACATGAAGTACATCTGCAAGGTACTTCACCTTGCCATCCTGCATAGACAATGGCACATCTCCAACATCGGCAATTGGATGAGGAGTATCATCCCCTATTTCAACAAAACCTGGTCTTTCAAGACTCTTAGCACTCACCATGACTTTTCATGTTCTTCACAGCACCACTTGAATCAATATACCATAGATCATCCTTACATCCTGCTACATCATTTCCAGACAGAACATTAACTACATGTTGCATAACAAACAACCTCTCATTATCCTCATTGTTTCTGCTAGAGGACGCATAGTTATTTTATTGTACTTTTCCATTTCGCATATTATTCTGCTTCTAATAGCAATCTACCTGCACATGTCCAGGCTTACCACAATAAAAATAGCCTCGTGTATCATTATGCTGCCTTTGCCAATTACCATGACCTCTTTGACTTTCCTTGCCTCTAAACTAGCCTCTTCCACCTGTGTGTTGTTGTTTTGTGAATCCTAGGATTGTTGCTGTTGTGCTAACCATAATTTTGATTACATGTTCGGCCACCACCTTGCCACAGCCTCAGCCTCTACCTGCACTTGTGTAGAAGGCATGTTGCTCCGAACTACCTTTGTTTTGTGAAGACTGGTCTTCATCCAAACTCTTTTCTTCAATGATCAGCATTGAAACCAAGTCTGTAACGTTGGGAATGTTCCCCTGAGTCTGAATAGACGCCTTGTATTATGGCCCGAGACCACGTAGACATACTTCCACCTTATTATCATTATCAATAGAAATACCAATAGATGCAAGGGATTCCACAATGCCCTTGATCTTCAAGGCATAATCATTCACATACATATTTTTCTTCTCCACAGTATGAAGCTCATTATTTAATTGAATCTTTCATGCCTTGGTGTTAGTTTCATATAACTTCACCAAGGTGTCCCATGCCTCCTTGGGTGACTTGGCATCATGTATATGCCCAATCATAATGTCGTGTATGCTAATAGAAAGCCAATACATGACTTTCCTTGTTCCTTGATTCCAATCCTTATATTCTTTTATATTTACAACAGTTGGATTAATCTCTAGTATCTTTGGTGCCTCCTCATGTTCACCTTCAATGTTGTCCTAATAGTCTTTTTCCATCAGGAAATTTGTTAATCTAAACCTTTAAGCATGGAAGTTATTTTTGTCAAGCTTTTCTACAATAATCTAGTTAATTCCATCATTCGACATCTTGTCTGCAACACAAACTCACCAAAAATAGCACTCTTGTTTAACCTACACAAACTGTTAAATTCTTTGCAGAGCGGTACTTATGCACCTAAACTGTCACAACCAGCGGTACTATATGCACCTAAACTGTCACAACCAGTGACCTCAATTTGCATACATACACCTAGTGTCAACTGTAAGACCTCTTTGCAATACACACAGTGTCTAAAAAGCAATCGTCGTTCTTGCAGTACCAAAAATGGAATTCTGCAGAGAGAATTGAAACTTACCCGACAGTGCCCGTGAACGTCTGTGAACTGGAAAACGGAGGTCCACATGCACCCGAAATACGTTTTTGGCCCAAAAAATGTCATTCAAAAAGGATAGTATAGTTGCCCTCTAGTTCCGCTCCCCCCACAAAGAAATCTCCTTAATTGGAGTTCGTTTCTTGGTGCCTCCCAAAGAGCTCTCGACAAGGGTGTAGTAGCCAATACAAAGGGGGAAGAGTAGATGAAGCTCTTACCCTTGTACCGCTTCTTGTGCTTCTCTTGCTTGCCACTCAGCTCTCAGCATGAACTAGGATCTGATACCCTAAAAAGATGCAGGGGAGAAGGGAGCTTGAGCTCTTGCAAGCACACTCACATTCTCACAAACCCTAGAAGAGAACATACAAGGTGAGAGGTTGAAAATTGTTCTTCTTCTTCTCCAATAAAAGAGGTCTACAAAAGAGATAAAGTGACTACAAAAGAGGTCTACAAAAGAGATAAAGTAACTAACACACATACTAGAGTATAAAACAAGTGGTGCATAATGTGAACACGCTAAGTGGAGTGGATAGGTGTGGACTAGTTGGTGTAGTCTAGCTGTAGAATCTCTAGCGAAGATATATCGATGCCAGCTACCAAACCCACCAGTGATGTAAATGTCGAATGGTCATGTAGGCACCTCATGAGTGTCAGCTCATGTTGAGCTTGACATCTCAATAATACCAAATAACAATTGCATCATTCATTATCTTTGAAAGCTTCCCTAGCCAAGAGCCCCTTCTTAGTTTCTTCCATTTGACCATCGAAGTTTAGTTGGCCATAACCTATCATTGTCCGAAGAGTTTGACACGATACTAGAGAAAATGAAAGGATGGCAACACATGGTTGGGAAGATGTTTGTTGTCTGGGATGGGAACGAACATCTCAAAGCATGGTAGGAATGGGCAAAAACCACTCGAGTTGATAGACAGAAGGTTCCAAAGGTGAATTGTAGGGTGGTTTGATTCCTGTAGGAGGAGGAGGCTGAGTTTCTGATGGTGCTGGGTGCTGTGCATGATAAACAATAAGTGGACTTGTATCTTTTTTTGTGTTTGAAATGAACAAGCATCTTATATGTGATCATTAACCTAATTTATTATACATGCAAAATTGATAGGGTGTCTAGCATTCATGTACAACACAATGGCACATGGCATATTCATGATGCAGCATGTGGGGCTTGCTGATCCACAATCGTTTTGCTGTCAAAGTTCAGTGATGAGGATCGTGCATGGGTAGAGAAAACTCTTAGGCATTGGGGGCCTAACAAATTGAAGTGGCTGAAGCTTCCCATGGCTTTCCTCACTCAATTGGTGTTCAAGGTATGTGCACACCTCATGAACACACTACCAAAGATGTTGTTTCTAAAATGGAAATGCATTGCAGTCTGAGTTCGATACCACATACCAAGCAAAAGTCAGTGGCTTGCCTGAGCGAGGGAGTAGAGAATACAATTATAATGCATAATTGTTTGATAAGAATTAAAATACGCCTTGAAGGATACGGAGGTGCTATTTACAAAGAGGGGATATGAGCTAGCACAATAAAACAGAAATGCATTGGAGTCTGAGTTCGATACCACATACCAAGTGAAAGTCAATGGCTTGCCTAAGAGAGGGAGTAGAGAATAGAGTCAGAATGCATAAATGTTTGATAAGAATTAAAAGACGTCTTGAAGGAGATGGAGGTGCTATTTACAAAGAGGGGACATGAGCTAGCAGAAATTGCCAACCCCAACATGGCAAAGAGTTTTTCAAGAAGGTTATCTCTTACTAGGGTTGGGGTGAAAAGGCGAGTAGATTCACTACTCCCAAGCTAGCAGAGATCATTGGGGTTCATATTCCAAATGTAGAGTAAGATCACACATTTTCTCTCGATGCATTGAAATTTTTTTGATATGTAGCTAGGCACATAAAATTGGTTCACAATGTAGGAAATGTAGGCTTGTTTTGACACATTGGTAGGTGGTGAGTTTGCAATGAGAGAGGTCAGATTCCTTCTTCGACAGAGAATTCTTCGTGTGGATACATCATCATGTGTATTGGTTCCAATTGATTGAGTACACGCTACAGCTCTATGCGAAGAGAACTTAGCCCAGCATGCATGAGAGAGATACACTCAACTTTGGGGTGGGTATCATGGATGCCTTGAAAGCTTTTAGGAAGACACACTTTGAAAAGGCATTCCTAAGGTGGAAAGGGAAAATGCATGCCACCTTGAATCTCCTAACCAGCAACCACACTTACTGTGCATGGCACGATGCCTCTTGTATAGGTATATAGTAGCATAAGCGTTATTGTGTGTCTCATTTTATTGTTAGTATATCGTATTGAAAGAGTATTATAATGTTTTTGTATTAGGTGGTGGAGAAATTATGTGTATAATCGGGTATGTATTCGCGGAGCACCCTTCAGACGCATGGGTGCAGTCCAAGAAAGACGAGACATGATCGTACCTCAAGGATTGGATCGACAAGTTACAAGGCAAGGAGACATGGAGATCGTCCCCATGGTGGATAGACTACCCGAGGGAGAGTTTCCTCTTCAAGGCTGAGTAATTTTAGAGTAAGTATCATTGTGTAGGGTACTATGTTTGTATGAACGATGAAGTTCCTATAGGGATTTTATAGTTGCTATATGGGTTGGATGCAGGAGAAAAGAAGGGCAAGAAGACGGCCCCACCTAGGAGCAACCCAAGGAAAAGGGCAAGAAGCCAGTTGTACACGTATCTCCATCATCCACAACTAGAAGAACAATGCCCAAAAAGAGGTCACAAAACCAGAGTGGGAAGGGGAAGACGATGATGACGATTCTAAGGAGAGCGCCCCTGAGGATGATGAGAATGGTTGGTAGAAGTCCCATGCATGGGGTGATGAGCCCGAGTAGTGAGAGCAAAGAGCATGGGACGGAGAGTCCAAAGGACGACGATAGAGACATACTGGGATTCAATAAGTGAACTCAACATCTTTGTGTTTTAGCATAACTTTATTATTTGAACATTGGGAATAACATGTGATTGGTCTTGTTAAAATGAAGACTTCAATTTAGAAGTGGTGGACCCTCTCCACTTAGGTCTCAACTTTGACACTGGTCACCTCCATCTCGCACTTTTGGGAAAGAAAAAACATGGGTATGATCTCTTACCTGTGCCATTCACTCTCTCCATTCGTCGTCATAGTTATATAGTTTGCAAAGAACTTATATGTTATGTTGTTCCAAGAATCTTGAACTCTTGCAAATGATTCATGGGATCATTGATGAGGTTGAGAACCATGGACACTTATGTAGCCTTGGTTCAATTTATACTTTAAGTGAACAACCATGATTTCCCTAACATACGACTTACATGTGTGCACGTAGGTCACTGTTTTGGTCATCCTCGCCAACTTTATGCACCCCCATCATAGTATGTTTAGTTGACCGAAGTATGGCAAGCGGGGAGGTGTGGTGGTTGCCGATCATCCAGGTTTCAAGGTGGATGATGATATCTTTGTAGAGCCTAAACTGCAAGAGGGAACCTGCCCATACATGTCAAATGTGGACAGGAACCCCACTTGATATGTTGCTAAGCATAGCAAGGCTTTTGCAAGGTAAGTAAAGCTTAGTCTATGGCAATCACTTCATTACAATTTGTTTTGAAAAGTAGTGTAATTGTTCTATATTCATTGTCTTTTTTATTGTTGTCATTCATATATATATATATATATATATGTATATGTATATGTTAATGAAAGAAGCATGTATTGTAGGTGGCTACTCACGACATTTATCGATCGAGGGGATGCAGTTTTAGATTGCTTTGTCAGAAGTGGGACCCTTTCTAGAGAATACAAGGGACTACATTGGCATTGTATTAGCATGGAGCGGGATGAGGTGTGCTTTAGTTCTTGTATACGACCACCTTTGCACGTTCTTAAAGATTTAGGGCGAGAAGAGGCGAGTGGATTTTACTCAATTTATACTTTAAGTGAACAACCATGATTTCCCTAACATACGACTTACATGTGTGCACGTAGGTCACTGTTTTGGTCATCCTCGCCAACTTTATGCACCCCCATCATAGTATGTTTAGTTGACCGAAGTATGGCAAGCGGGGAGGTGTGGTAGTTGCCGATCATCCAGGTTTCAAGGTGGATGACGATATCTTCGTAGAGCCTAAACCGCAAGAGGGAACCCGCCCATACATGTCAAATGTGGACAGGAACCCCACTTGATATGTTGCTAAGCATAGCAAGGCTTTTGCAAGGTAAGTAAAGCTTAGTCTATGGCAATCACTTCATTACAATTTGTTTCAAGTAGTGTAATTGTTCTATATTCATTGTCTTTTTTATTGTTGTCATTCA
The DNA here is from genome assembly GCF_041138505.1 of Cibotium barometz. NCBI lineage: Eukaryota > Viridiplantae > Streptophyta > Polypodiopsida > Cyatheales > Cibotiaceae > Cibotium > Cibotium barometz. The sequence goes on along the minus strand of NC_141061.1, from coordinate 59,705,528 downwards.
TATATATATATATATATGTATATGTATATGTTAATGAAAGAAGCATGTATTGTAGGTGGCTACTCACGACATTTATAGATCGAGGGGATGCAGTTTTAGATTGCTTTGTCGGAAGTGGGACCCTTTCTAGAGAATACAAGGGACTACATTGGCATTGTATTAGCATGGAGCGGGATGAGGTGTGCTTTAGTTCTTGTATACGACCACCTTTGCACGTTCTTAAAGATTTAGGGCAATAGTATTTCAAGGGACTACATTGGCATTGTATTAGCATGGAGCGGGATGAGGCGTGCTTTAGTTCTTGTATACGACCACCTTTGCACGTTCTTAAAGATTTAGGGAAATAGTATTTCAAGGGTGAAATTAGTGATTATGCTCAACGGGAGTAGTAGAGGGACGTGGGGACCTCGTCTCCACATGTTCCTCACCACCCTCCTCCACCCACCCCATTACCCCATGAGCCCAACAAGGTCAAGTGCCTTGTCATGGCTACCTGGTGTTCCAAGGGAGACCCCATTTCAACTTGTTATGCCACATATGTCCCCTTTGGCTCCTCATACGATGCCCTCATCGTGGGCACAACATCTCTAACTTGCGAGGCTACTATTCCCACCTACACATGCACCATTTGGTAGATCTCCCCATATGTAGCCACCTCCTTCTTCCATCAGCAGTGGCGTCTTTTTTTATGTAATCCATCTCTTGTAATGACAACAAATATTGATTTACACATTATTGTGATACACTTTTGTACACTTAAATTTTATCTATGACATTGTTTTTTTAGTTTTGTTGTAACATTTTAGATAATTGAATTAATAATAGAGAGAGATGGAGCAAGATGGAGAGAGATCGAGAGAAAGTGAGAAAGTTTGAGTGAAAGAGTTTGTATACCTTAAGTCACATGCATAGACATTTGATATTTGTATATTCTTTTCTCCAAGTTTTTTTTATATTAAATTTTTGAGACCTTATAAATAACATAAATATTGCCATGTTCCACTACTATTATTCAAGGGATACATCCCACCCCACCCACATCTTAGTTCTTTATATTGTCATAGGTTGGGCATGAACTCTATTATCATGTGTTCATCTACCAATCCCTCTAATAATACAACATTTGCAAGCATCTTAATTAAGGCTCTTGTATCTTTCATGGACCTCAAAGAAAAAGAACCAAGATCGGATGCCCTTTTGGAGGCATGGACAACAACGTTCGAAGTGCAGGAGCTCTACAAGAAGCACACAACAAAGAAGGTGGTATAGACCTTGTAGACAAGAACATGTTAGAGGTGAAAGCAGAAATAGCCATTGGGATATGGAGAGCCTTTGGCATCATTGAAGAGGAAAAAAAGGCTCCTCTTTGAGGAGAAGTTGCCACCTTCATTGCAAATTTAGGGTAGTTGGAGAAGTCCAAGATGATAGTTGAGGTCCCACATACTTTCATGTTTTGTTGCTTGTGTTCAACATCTCGTAGTTAATATGATGTAGTCTTGTAATTTTGCTTTGGAATATAATGGAAGTCTCATCTCTCTATGGTGTCTTTGTAAAAAAGTAGTAATGATAGTAGCCCCCATGGAAGTAAACAAGGTTGTATACACACATGCTTTCATGTATTATTGCTTGTGTTCAACATCTAGTAGGTGTTTGTCATAATATGCTATAGTCTTGTAATTTTTCTTTGGAATATAATGGAAGTTTCATCTCTATATAGTGTCTTTGTAAAACAGTAGCAAATGATAGTAGCCCATGGTATCTTGTTCTCAACATCTCGTCGTAGGTGTTGGTCATAATATACAGAAGTCTTGGAGTATATTGAACAATATTTGAAGTTTCATCTTTGTATGCTATCTTTTAAAAAAAACATGCTATGAAATCTGAGTGCATTAAGAGAAGAGAGAGAAAAATAGTAGAGAGAGAAACAGCTCGCTTTAAACCAAAAAGCGTGCCAAAAAAGTACACTCTGCATCAATCAGTTGGAGGGGTTAAGCCGGGTAGTCTAAACTTAACACATGTTTAATAGATGTGAGGAAACTTAAGGCGATGTGAAAGACACTGGTATAGGTTCTAAGGGTTGAGTAAACTTGGCACAAGTTAGCAATTCATAACAAGAGGCATAAGAAAATTTAGAACTTGGTGGATTCTGAGGCACTAAAAATTGGCAATGTCAAAAATTTTGAAGGTGTGAGGATATACTCTTAAAAATTGGTTGATGGTGTAGTTTCACCTTAATTATATAGTTTTTTCTTCTCTTCAAGGAGATTCACATCCAATTTATTTGATTTTTATTTCTCTAGCACTCATTCGCTTTCTTTTACATTTTTATTATTCATTTTCTTTGCCTTTTTTGGACTTACAACAACTTGCACCCAATTGACTGTGTTCTTTGACATTTCACCTATATTTTTTAGTTTTTTGTCACTTTTTTATTGTTTTGTAGGTTTTACATTTCTCACTATACTTTTATGTACACTTACTAGGTTTTGAGTGCTATGTTACACTATATTCAACTCTGAAGATGGCTACCATGGGGTGACCATTTGACTTTAGGAAAGGTGTCCTTGTGAACAGAGTGAGTGATGCTAGAGTATTTCTTGCTTTTAGCCATGATGATAATTTGGAGGTTATAGAAATTGTTTTAGTAGGTTGAGTAGGTTATAAGTTATAAATAGGTTGAGTTGGCCTTCTAGTTGGCAAACTAATGCTATAGTGACACACTAGGACTTATCATAAGGCATTAGTGGTACTTGGGTGCCTTGGTATTTTCCTATGATTCAAGTTTGGGGCATGTATTCAAGTTGAGCAACCACATGAGAAATTGCTTCAGCTACCACCTTGAGGGTAGGGCCTAGCAGGCTAGTTAGCTCATCTTTAGAACTAAGGCTTTGGTGAGGTTGCTAGATTGGTGGCTTTAACTCCCTTTTCTTATTTGGGATTGATGGGTGGTGTAGCTTTTGCTTTTTAGGGTTTGGCAATGGAATATAGTGGACACCTTCCACTTGGGAAGGTGGCTTTAACTCCCTTTTCTTATTTGGGATTGATGGGCGGTGCAGCTTTTGCTTTTTAGGGTTTGGCATTGGAATAGTGGACACCTTCCATTACCAAACTGTGGACACTTTCCCAAGTGGGCACCTTCAACTTGGGAATTGATATCCATGGATTACCTTCATAGTACCCATCGTATTGAGTAGATATCTATTTTTGAGTAGATATCTATTGTACTTTGATGGGGCCTGTTGCTACTAATGAGGTTTTCGATAAGATTGAGAGTCGATGGGAGTATTTGACTTGATAGGGGATGGAGTTTATTTAGGTAGAGAAGTTACCTAAGACAAATCACTACCCCCCATTTTGACAACCACTTTTGCACTACTCATGTCATCACCCTCCTTTACTAGACTACTCACCCTCTTCCTGCCCTACTCATGTTCGTCGATGTTTCACCCCTTCTGCACTACTCATCATCCTCCTTTACTAGACTACTCACCCTCTTCCTGCCCTACTCATGTTCGTCGATGTTTCACGCCTTCTCTTCATTACTCATGCTATCACCCTTTTACTGCACTACTCACTGTGTTGTGCCATATCTCCTTTTGCATCATCGCCTTTCACCTCCCCTATGCACCCTAATCATTTGGTTGCCATACTTGCTAAGTTACTGTTGAAATAATACACCAAAATATCATACATGTGACATTGGGGATATGGGCATATGGTTCAAAGTTCTTATAGACATCATACATATGGTAGAGTATGGTCAAAGGAGGATCCAAATCAATGTATTCTATGCACCCTAATTACTTGGCTACCATACTTGCTACTGTTGAAATAATACACCAAAATATCATACATGTGACATTGGGGATATGGGCATATGGATCAAAGATCTTATAGCCATCATACATATGGTAGTCTATAGTCAAAGGAGGATCCAAATCACCATATTCTAGGTGCCTCTACAAGTGGAGGAGGATCTTACTTTCCCTCAAATCTAGGCAATGGGTGCTCACTTTTAGGTGCTCAAATCGAGGAGAATGTTTGAGACTCTAGGAGAGATTATGGATTAATCACATTTCTAATCACTTGTACTCAAGCCTATATAAGAGGCTCACATCTAATGGAAGAGTACAACACTCTCATTCTCTCTCTTACATTGTCATTATGATGTCTTTATGTTGTCATTAACCCTAATCCCATAGGATTAGTCTTAATCCATTTTGCTTAGCTTAATGTTACGTTCACCACATGACCTTGATCCAACACGGTATTAAATCTTAGATCCACTCTTTTTCAGCTTGATTGGCTTCATCTTATCACTTACACTAGTTATGATTAGTGATTAATCCCTTTTTCACCATTCTTCCCATTTAGGTCATCTCCTCCTCAACCCTTGCTCAGTGTGGAGAGTTTATTGCTCTATCCACAACCAACCATTGACCAAACCATATACTGGAAAATCTCTATAGCTCAAATGCGTATCATCTTAACACTTCAATCGTTCAAAAGGAGATGTGCAGCCACCATCCCGCTGATTCTGTAGAAGCTTGCGTTCTTTGGGGGGAAACCACTCTAGTGCCTTAAGCAGACAAAATGGACTGATTCCCAGTAGCTTCGAGGGTTTTCAAGGGTGGAAAACATGCCTATGTGGGGGTTAGAATTTTTAAAACTCGACTCCTTCTATGAGATCTAGACCTAGGCACTTCACAGTGATAAAAAGCATTTTTGGTAGCTTTGAGATTAAAGCTTGATTAAACATTTAATCTTATGGGCTTGAATCTCATGCTAACCCACTACTATTGAAGGCCACAAGGTGTATTTTTTTCTCCCTAATTGCCAAATCTACTTTAAATTATCACCTAAAGCTGCCCATTTTTTGCACTATTAGAAAAAAACTTTGCCCACAATTAACAGAGCTTCATTGCTAATCATGCTCACTAATCTTGGTGTATAGGGGTTCAAATCACATCAGTTGGGTGTTGCTATTAGTAGTCTCATGCTTATTTTGCAAAATCCCCATCATTTGATGTTCTATTTTCATACTCTAAGTCAACCTATTCTCTATAGTGCAACTAGAAAATCACCTCAGGTAATCAAGTAATTAATGCTAAGCATTAAAGTGTTTTTTAGCCAAAAGCCCCATCATTTGGTGCTTCATTTTCATACTCCAAGTCAACCTATTCTCTATAGTGCAACTAGAAAATCACCTCTGATAATCAAGTAATTAATGCTAGGCATTAAAGTGTTTTTTAGCCCAAAAGCCCCATCATTTGGTGCTCCATTTTCATACTCCAAGTCAACCTATTCTCTATAGTGCAACTAGAAAATCACCTCTGGTAATCAAGTAATTAATTCTAAGCATTAAAGTGTATTTTAGCCATTGAGGGATCATCCCTATAGTTGGGGATAGCTTGCCAAATATTCACATTGAAAAAAGCCCCTTGATTTGCACCTCCAATGGTGCTCTACAAATCAGGGTATCTTTTGCACAGTTAACAAAAAAAATACTCTCACTATAATACTTTGATTAGTGCTAATTATCTGAGGTTTTTTTGGACCTTTTATGATTAGACCTACATATTTGGATATTGCTAAACCTCGGTAAAGTATCAAATCAGATTTTCCCCTTGATTTGAGTGGTCAATTTGTTAATCCAAAACATGGTATAAATTTGCATTAGTAATACTTGGGACGATGGGATTTTTGAGCTTGTATACATCATATAATTCATTAACCATGCTCATAACTCAATTGTACAAGGGCAAGACACTGGACATTAATAAGGCTAGGACCCCCTTATGTATATTTATTGCACTATCTTTTGAAAGGGATGGACATCATCATCACGTAAGGCTTTATGAACATATTGAGAACATGATTTATCTTTTCCTACATAGATTTCAAAATGCAATGAAATCAAAGATGAAGAAGATCAAGAGCTACATCGATAAGATCATGATGAAGAAGACCAAGAGCTACATTGATAAGATCAAGATGAAGAAGATCAAGAGCTACTTCAAGAAGAGATACATCATAAAGAAGATCGAAAGCTACATGGACAAGATAAAGATCAAGAAGATAGCATCTTCGAGCAAGGGAGAATAAGCCTCCACTGGGGCCAACTAATAAGATCAAGATCTACTTCAAGAAGAGCTACGTCGACATAACGAAGATCAAAAGCTACATCGACAAGATCAAGATCAAGAAGGAAGCATCTTTGAGAAAAGCCTCCACTTGGGACAACTATATCAAGGATAATAGGGCTTGCTAAGACCATCTAGAGCCTGCCTACCTGTAGTCACCCCTCTATCCTAAGTGAAATGTAATCATAACTAGATGTCTAGCATCATCATCACAACCGGCATTGTAAACCTCTATGAGTAATACCTACATGCACTTGGATGGTCATCATAACCAATATTATAAATAGTAACTAGAGCTAGCATTGACATCATAGTAGCCATGAATATTTTGTTAAGGGAGGGTGTTAAAAAATAATACACCAAAATATCGTACATGTGACACTGGGGATATGGGCATATTGTTCAAAGGTCTTATAGCCAGCATACATATGGTAGACTATGGTCAACATATTCTAGGAACCTACTGCAAGTGGAGGAGGATCTTACTTTCCCTCCAAAACTAGGCAATGGGTGCTTGCTTTTAGGTGCTCAAATTAAAGAGAATGGTTGAGAGATTCTAGGAGAGAATATGGATTAACCACATTGCTATAATCACTTGTACTCAAGCCTATATAAGAGGGTCACATCCAATGGAAGAGTACAACACTCTCATTCTCTCTCTCACATTGTCATTAACCCTAATCCCATGTGATTAGTCTTAATGTTACCTTTACCATGAGCTTCATTATCATGTTTAATCCACCATAAAAGCCAACGGGTTTCACCTCTTTTGCCATGCCACGTGCTTCCACATCCCTCACCCTTTGGCATCCACTTGTCACTCATTACATCGCTACTTCCCCCTCCTCCCATGCTTTCCCTTCGCTTTTCAATCTCTCTTTCACACTAGCCCCCATGTCATGTTTGCATCTTCATTTTTTTTGGCAAACTTTTCATGCTCGCCTCTCCCTCTTCCTATCATGCCTTTGTACTACCCCACAGTAGCTTCCGCATCCCTCACCCTTTGGCATCCACTTGTCATTGCATCACTAGTTCCCCCTCCTCCCATGCTTTTCGTTCACTTTCCAATATCTCTTTCACACTAGCCCCCATGTCATGTTTGCGTCTTCATTTTCTTTTAGTAAACTTTTCATGCTCACCTCCCATGCTTTTCGTTCACTTTCCAATATCTCTTTCACACTAGCCCCCATGTCATGTTTGCGTCTTCATTTTCTTTTAGCAAACTTTTCATGCTCACCTCCCACTCTTCCTCTCGTGCCTTTGTACAACCCCATAATAGCACCCTAAAAAAAGCTTACCGAAAAAAAACAAAGTGTACCACAATAGCATAGGAAAAAAATACAAAAAATGTATTTTTTTCCCCCACATCATCCTCGCCTACCTCATACTTTGAGGCTATTTTCTTTTTTATCTTCCTCACCGAGGATGATGAGCACTCTAGTGGGGGTGACCTATAGCCACTAAGTGTGTCCACACTCGAGTAGTGCTCACCAAGGACGGTGAGGACTCTAGTGGTGGGTGACCTATAGCCACTAAGTGTGTCAACACTTGAGTAGTGCTCAAAGAAAATAACATTCTAGTGTACTGGCCAAAATTAAGAAAAACTAGCTGAGATATTAAGAAGCCCTTATTTTTCATATGTAAAATATTATATATTTTACATATAATAGATATTTCAGAAATAGATTTAAGAGTTATTCTTATTTTGCTTGGTTGAAAAATATGTTTTTTTGAACACTACACACTCGACAATTCCAACCGAACCATCCTAGGGTGTGCCACATTGGATCACCTCGATGCTGAATTGTCCCAATGGACCATCTCGGAGCATCCATCCAAAAAAGGAACCACATCACCAATGGATACATGAGAGGTGCACACGCCGACATTGAAGGCACTATACTCTCACCATCTACTAGAGATCAAAGATGCCATTGACTCCACCGCACCAACTCCACCACCTCAAAGGAATCATTTAAATGGTCCTTGAGGACATCCTAGTCCATCCTTGGGGACATCCTTTCCATATAGTCATGTTTATTAAGTACTATAGTCACTTGTCATTGTGTTTGTGTGTCATCCTACTCATTGTGTTTGTGATCACTTGTCATTGTGTTTGTGACCACTACTAGGTGTGCACGGTGTAGTGAAGGGCATGTAACAGCTTCTTGGGAGTAATATAAGTAATGTTAACATTTTGTGCTATGCTTATATTCTAATTTATCTTAGTCTATTCATGTGTACATTGTGTCATGAGTATTGATGAGGACTCCAAACATATTGATCGAAGGAGAACCACCACTTTAGTGTGCCAGGGGCAACCAGATCTACTACATGCACGTGAAGACCTTTAAAAACATGAAACAAGAAAACTTAATATGTAAAACGATACATAAGAGGCTATGCGTGTATTAAGAGCTCTAATGCATAGTCTATGCAGAGATTCTAATGAGAGTTTATGCTTAGCACTTCATGCATTAGAGCTTTAAGGCATAGAGCTTCAAAGCATAGATCTCTAAGCATTAGAGGTCTATGATCTAGAGCTATATACATGCATAAATCTCTAAATCTAGAGACTTTGTGCATACATAGAGCTCTATATGCATGCATAAAGCTCTAAGGCAAGGGAGTCTTAGATGCATTAGAGATCTATGCTTTAGAGCTCTAAATGATACATCCCTATGCTCAAGCATGGAGCCACACCTAGTTCTTATGCATAGCTCTTAAGCATAGAGTTTTGAATAAGAGAATACATATATAGAGATATGCATAGAGCATGCATAGTTCTTACGGTTGGATAGCTCTGATACCAAAGTGAATACTCTATGAAATCCCTTATGCATTAGAGCTATGCATGCTCTCTGACACTTTAAAAATAAATAAAGCATATAAATTAGAAATTGCAATACACACAAGTGTGCCACATAGCAAAATTATTTAGAAGACCTTGAGAGGTGGGTGAATGTGTAGAAGAAGCCTCTACAAATAACAAACACCATATAAAATATAATCTTCCTTATTAGGAAGCTTTTAAACTTTCTCTTCATCTTCTTTAAAAAAGAAAATGAGGTGAAAAACTAAAAACCCCCGAAGAAAAAGAATGCTCCTCCTCTTTCAAAAAAAGAAGAAGCTTCTTCTTCCCTTTGTTCTTCTTCTTCCTCATAGAAGAAGAAAGAAGAAGCAGACACGCTTCTTCTTCTTCTTTCTTATAAGAAAAGAGCATCTTCGTCTTCCTGTTATATAGAAGCAGAAAAGAAATCTAAAGAATAAAAAAGAACAAAGATAAAAAGATTTAAAAAAAATAGAAAAATAAAGAAAGGAGAGTTTAGTATTTATTTTTATACCTTACTCGATGGATAGCTTATTTGATTGCTCTATCCAAAACAAAAAACACAAAAGAAAGACAAATTAGGCATAGAACCTAATTGAGCCTAAGCAATAGGTAAGGCTACTCTCTTCATGCTCGTTCTTCCATCATATAATAAGAAGAAAATGATTGAAAAGATTGAAAAAACGTTTTCCCGATGTTGGTATAACTGATGCTTTTACCAACGCTCTGCAAATAGAAAATAAAAGACAAATGCATATCGATGCTTCATGAAAACATATAAAAAAACTCTCGTTTATTGTAGTCTCTCTCTCTCTCTCTCTCTCTCTCTCTCTCTCTCTCTCCATGTTTGTGTGTAGGGTTTTTAACTTTGAAGGTTGTGCAATTGAATCACTAAAAAAATAGGATGCATAGTGGTTGTTTGGTAGTTTATGTGAAAGATTTACACAAGACTAGGTGTTCCTTTCATACTGTTGTTACATGACAACCTATTGTGTTAGTGCAATGGTCTTTACACAAGACTAGGTGTTCCTTTCATACTGTTGTTACATGACAACCTATTGTGTTAGTGCAATGGTCTTTTGTACTATTTATATGTGCACTATAGCTCTATTTTGGCTAACTTAGCTTCAATATTTATCTTATAAAAAGCCACCACACTAGGTAAAGCCACCACACTAGGTTTTGTAGTCTTGAAATATGATTTATCGATTTTAACATCAATAGCATGTAAACGAGTTCTCTTTAATTGTGGTCTAAAATTATTCACGGAATATTAATATAAAATAAGGCATCACAATGTCATATGCCCCTAAAGTGAATATATATATATATATATATATATATATATATATATATATAAAGCAAAGGTCAAGTGTATCTTAGACTGTAGTAGGCCTTCCTTAGTTGTATCTTCTCTGGAGAGCAGGTAGCATGGAAAGGACAAGACATGGTAGAGAAAAATAAGGCGGAGGACAGCAAAATGTCCAAGGAGGATATGACAGAGTCAGAAATGGCATGTGTGTGTGTGTGTGTTAATCTCGAGATACAACAACGTACTCAAAACTGGTTCCATGATCGGCATTATGTTACCTTTTCTCCGCATCGACTAAAGGATCACACATCAGTTTTTAAAGAAAAAGCTGAGCCACGTACTTTTGTGTTCTAGGTGGTGATAGCTCCGCCGTCCCCTTCCCTTTCCCACTGCTCCCTCTCCAACACTTCTTTTCTTTGCTGTGCTAGTAGTGGTAAATTACGAGCTGACAAAAGTGGATGGAGAAGCATGGCAACGATAAGGATTGCTTAGCTTTTTGCTGACAAAAGTGATTGTTGATTAGAGGATGTGTGTGTCACTCTCTGTGTGTGTGTGTGTGTGTGTGAGAGAGAGAGAGAGAGAGAGAGAGAGAGACTCTGTGCGTGTTTGTGTGTGTGAGAGAGAGAGAGCGTCAGCGTTTGTGTGTATATATAGAGAGAGAGAGAGAAAGAGGCTGTAGCTGATCTAGAAAGAAAAAAGACAGCCCCTTTTAACACCAGCAGTGAGCACATGGCTAGTGTGCCCCCATCAATGGGACGCCTCATGACGTCGACTTCAGCCAGATGCAGGCGCATGCACATGATGGGGGGTAGAATAAATCATATAAATGTAGCATAAGGTAGCTTGGTATTTTAGAACTTCGTTGTTGTGCCTCGTAGATTGCAATGAATGGCAGAAAGGTTCATCTTCACCCCCCCCCCCCCCCCCCTTTTTGCAATATTTTATAAAGCTATAATGTTGAACGTTATTGCCACTATATTCAAAGGGGTAAAATTGGGCATGGGATAGATCGGTCATCGGGGTGAATTGCACACTAATATACATCTCCTTCATCAATTGTAAACTTGGTATTGGGGCCATCCATCTGGGTAATTGGCGCTTGATGATGATGATGATTGGCATCGTCGCCCGCCCGCCCGCCCGCCTGCATAAATACAGCTGGAAAAACCCAGCATTTACTTCATATTTTTCCCCGGCTGAAATTTGACATTGTCCTTCTTCATAATTTTGACCCCCATCATCTTTTAGAATGCTTTTTCTTTTTATTCACTGGAAAATAGAGAAAAAGTTCCAGCACTGCATGCATGCATGCACGTACGTCTATAGTTTGCCAAAACGTCCCCCCGTCTTGAGAGATGGATGGTTGGTCGGGGAGGACCACCATATAAAGTGTGCTCTTTTTCCCCCTTCTTTTCTGCTGCGTTCTTTCCTTCCAAGTTCCATCCATGATTTCCATCTTTCAGTTTTCAAGTCCAAAAAGGTATCTTGGCTATATCTAGCTACTTAGCGAAAAAACGTTTCAAAAGAGCAAGTATTCATTATTATTCAACCTTAACCTTTCCTAGGGCTAGTACCCACTAAGGGTGCCATCTATCTATGGCTATGGCTAGCCACTCTACTACCCATTAAGGGTGCCAAATTCCAATGTCCATGCTAGCCATTAATTAATCAAGCAGGTTCCACAAAATGTAAAGCGCGCGCGCACACACACAAGGTTCTTACACACTCTTGCAGCTCAACAAAAGAGCGACACTTCATGACAACCTAAGTGCATATCCCATACACCACCATTGTTTTGAACGAAATGAAGGCAATCATGAGCATCCAAAAGAGCTTTCTTAAGCCCAAGTAAAAAGTAATCTTTAAGATTCCAAGAGCTTGTAAACATGAGCACGTTTTAGCTGTGCTTCTTTGTAATTCACATTAAGATATAAAGAGCTCATAAACGTGAACAAATTTGCTGTTGCTTACAAGGATTACAATTGTGAGATATGAAAGGTTAGCCATAACCATATAAACCATCGGAAAAGCAAAGGACTTGCTCTTCTCAATAGAAAAACCCTCAAGAACCATAGCTTTTCTAAGAATATAGAGGAGCCATAGGTTGTCTATGGTCTAAACCTTAATATGAGCCATCCATATGGCATGCCATCATAAGTACACCACCGAAGCACCATACAGACAACTTGAAGAGCCCCCATTAGCTGATATTTATTCACAAATTTTGAAAGTGGTTCCTTCTTTTGGAGGGCAATATGGGAAATTTTCATTGTGCAATATGTATCCTTGCATCCGGTGCCAGGTTGCTCCTCCTAAGAGGGCTCAGATAAGAGCTAGAGGAGGGTGGTACGCTGATAGAGCTTTTAAAATTCACATGGTTGGGGGTAACAGAACCTGTGTGATGATGATGATGATGGTTTGATGGTGAATCATTTGCACCCCTGCGGCCGTGGTGCTTGAAGCCCCATAGTGGTGACAAAGCCCTGTTCCAAGCCCTCCCCCAGCTGCGAGACCTTGGGAAGCTCCTGCGATCATCTAGATTATCATAATCTAACCCCACCATGACATTATGCTGGCCTTGATGTATCATGGGCGAGGAAGATGCTTGCATCAAATCCTTGGGCATCTCAACACTAATGCTACTTCTAGCAGATGCAACAGACTTGCATTTTTTTAGAGATGATACTTGATCTGTCATGTCTCGGCCATTGTCGTTATACTGCTTCATGGCATAATCTACAAACTGTGAAGGAGAGCAGTCCCCCCTTTGCTGCTTGTTTCTTGCTTCTAACTTCTTTAAAATTTGCTTGAAGTTGGGCCTAGCTCCATCCCAAGAGAGCCTCCCTGCATCGATCGAATTCTTGGGTGATTGATTAATTGATCCATTAAGCATGATTCCAGCACTAATCTCGTCGGTGGCCCTGTTGTTGCTGCTGCTGCGGTTGCTTAGATCGGACTTGGATCTGGGCCCTTTTCTTCTATGGAACAAGGATGAGATCCATGAAGAGGATGTACTAACATCCCCATTGATGTTATTATCAACCTTAATGGCAGCTTCACCCAGGTTGATCTCGGCTATGGCTTCTAGATCCGCCATGTAAGCTTGCCTGTAATTATTATAAGTGCTGCCATCTGCCTGACTGGCAGACTTTCTACCAGCTGAGACCATGAGCTGGGGGGACCTGAGCTCGTCCTGTGAGGGCGGCTTACCCTCTTGTTGCATGGGGGAGTTGAGAAGAGAAGTCCTTGACTTGGACATGGAGAACCAAGAGCCTCTCTTCTTGCTGAGCATGTCCACATTGGCAGTGGCAAGATGGTGTGTCTTCGGGTTGGACTCAGAGGTTCTGCTTCGTCGGTGACTGGGAGGCAGCAACGATCTGTTGTTCTCCAGTGTGGTAGTGGGGATGTGAGGAGAGGTAACGGGAGCTGCCTTGACACCTGTGTAAGTGATACTTTGATCAGGGGACTGGGCCACAAAATTAACCGACTGGTGTGTATATTTCACCTTCTGGAGGTGCATGTTGAGTGCTGCTTCATGCCTGGGAAGGCTATGGGGTGCCATCTCTGCAGTGTCATGGATGCTGCTATCATTGTTGGGAAATCTTTGATGTGATGGAGGAGGGGGCTGCTGCTGCTCATGTGCAGCAGGGTTGCTGATGTTCAGCCCATCCGCATGTGCATCTTCACCTTCACCTTCACCTTCTCTGGCATGTGTTGGAGTGACAGATTCGATGAGAGAAGCGAGGCGTTCTTGCAAGCAGCAAGCACAAACACCCACAATGCGCTGTTGTGGGTGTCGAATACAATGCTGGATTTGATCATGGAAAGTGTTCATAATTATAAGAGCATCACATAACTGTGTGTGGGTGGGTGTGAGAGACAGAGAGAGAGAGAGAGAGATTTATGTTTAAGAGAAAACCAGGCAATGTGGGATAATGTTAAGATCTATGATTGTGCTTGTGTAGAGAGAGATTTATGTTTAAGAGAAAGCCAGGCAACGTGCGATAATGTTAAGATCTATGATTGTGCGTGTGTGTATGTGTGGGAGAGAGAGAGAGAGAGAGAGAGAGAGAGCGCGAGCGAGATGACCTATGTGTAAGAGAAAGACAAGCAACGTGGGCTCTGGGCTAGAGCAAAGCCAGCACCTAAAGAGCAAACAACGCCAAGTACCACCGAGCAGCTATGCAAAAGAGATACGTAAATGCAAAATTTTAAAAAAGAAATGCTGGGTCGACGGCCGCAAGCACCCAATCCTTTCTGATTCATGATACATACATTATTTTTGCGCCAAGGCCAATCATCCCCATACAAATTGGTACTTGTTACTACCAGAGGAAGGACCCTTTCAAACCAAGAAAAGACCTCCCTCCGCGCTTTTTTAAAATCGTTTTTACCCCTCCCCAAAAAAACAAAATCGAGAGAATTTACTATAAATAAGTAAAGGCATGTCACCGTATTAAAATCTGGGATTACACCGCGATCATGTAGCAAGGGGTTAAAATGTGGGATTATTACGGTTGTTATTAGAGAGAGAATCTCGATTTACGGGACAGAGACTCGAGAGGACTGTCGGAGATTTTTTTTAAAGCCTGAGGTGCATTTAATGAGGCGGAATTGGGGGGGAAGGCCCATCGAGATCGTCCCCAAATCCGGCCGCCATCACGTGGGTCTCATTAGGCGCTGCGCAGGACTCCGGGAGGGCCTGCCTGTGCTACAAGCTCTATAGCCGCCCTGTACTTCTCGGCAGCGTTAGATTTCAGATTCGTGTGTTGCAGTGTGAGTGTACAGACGACAGTGTGTGTGTGTTTTTTGCTCCTTGATCGTGTCCGTCCACGTCAGCATGTGTAGCTAAGGAAATGATTTCATACCTGTCCGCCCTTATCACCACCCCATTGAAATTAAAGAGAGACTTTTTAACATACTTCTTACAGGTAAGGCTGTATATTGTGGGCCTGGTTCCCACTTGGTTCTCTATGAATGCAACAAAGAAAGGGGGCAGATTGGAAAAACAATCCCCAACCATAGAGGCAATGATGGAGGCTTGCATTATGTTGGGCTATTAGATTTTTTGGGAGCAGTCTAGCTTTTTGTTGGAAGAGGAGAGATAGTCTTTACTTTGTAAACTCTTAAGTGTGAAAAATAGAGGATTGTAGTGAGGAAATTTTCAGATGTATATGACTTAAAAGTGTACTTGACTTTTTTTAGCACATATATTTAAATATCTCCTATTGATCCCAACAAAAAGGTAAGGCTATATAATCTAACATATGTGTTGAAATGTAGATTTCTCATTGCCCCCATTTTATTTTTATTTTTATTGCAAAGGAAAAGATTGATTTGTATTAATATATTATGATGTTTATAAAAAAGAGAGAGTCGTTGGGTCAGGCCTGATCAAGGCTAGCCAGCAAGTGACACTTAGCAACATCTAACATTGGGTTGCTAAAACGGGGCGTGTGAGTATGTCTAGCTTGATGGTGGTAAACCACACCAGGTCCCATGCAAGGCAGTGGGTTACTATGTTGACAGAATATTGTCTGATTCCGGGTTGTCCAGAGCATGTTCAAAATGTTGTAGCACATCCAAGGTTGATGGCTACCAAGGCAGGGCATTCTTCCATGTGAATTGGTATTGACTTTTCTTCCCACATAGCCATTGACGCAGCCCGCTCCAAAGGTCTTGAGCAAAAGGGCAAGCCCAAAAAAGATGGAAGACATGTTCCCTTTGTGATGACTGACAAAGAGGGCAAAAGACTGATCATGCTTGAATGCTAGAGCCAGTCTCGGGTGGGAAGTCTGTGATAGAGAATCTTCCAGAGAAAAACATTGATCTTAAAACATGGGTTCACTTTCCACAGGTCCATGGTGCATCTATTCCATGCACCAGGAGGGTCCTATAAGGACAGCCAGTTAGAGGTTCCAATCAGTGAACCATGCTGGGACTTTTGCAGCTTTCATGTTCAATAGGGGCTTCGTCGAGGCGGTACTCTAGTTAGAGAGCCAATTATCCAGTCATAGCCAAAGTGATGTGGGCCCAACGAGCAAGGAGTGCCTCAGCTCTATTGTCTGTAGCACGTTGAGTGTTGGGGGGGAGAGCCCATATTGCCTAGCAATATCCTCCCAGTCGTGCCACTGTGCAAGATAGGAGTCCCATAGATCTTGCCAGAAGTGGAGGCTTGCCTTATGAAGCTTTCGGGCTTGATGAAGGTGTATGAATGCCCAATCCAATGTAGTGTAGTTCGAACCCCTTGCTACCCACACACTAGGCCTTGTAGAAGTGGGGAGCTTTTAATGGAGCATTTCCTTGTGGTGGAGCATTTCCTTGTGGTGGGTGTGGCTATCATGTGGTGCATGTGAGACCCTGCCATTGTCTAGGGAGGCTACTTGCTTGCTAAATGCAATGTCTTGTGACACCCAACGGTCTGTATGTTTCAATTCTCTGCAGCCATTTAAGCATGAGATTCATTGCTTGGGTGGCCGAATTGGTGATGTCTAATCCAACTTTTTGCTTAGGAGTACAGACTTTCTCCAAGGAGATTGAGTGCCATGCTTTACCATCTTGAGCCCCCCAAAGAAAATCTCGGAAGAACAGCTTCTCCACTGTCTACCACGCGGCTTTGCTGATTACACCGTAAGTGGCAACAAACACAACATAAGCTAGAAGAACATGCTTGAGAATCACCAGTCTTCCAGCAAATGATAGCTGGTTCGGTGAAGTGAGCCATTTTAGTTTGGATTTTCCGGTAGAACCAGTCAAATCTCTGCTTGCTTCCTGATGTCAGCTCCAATAGGGCATCCTAAAAGCTAGAAGGGATGATCATGAGGGAGCCATTTAAAACCGTACTTGGTATCCCAATTCTCTCTAATTCCCATGTCCAGTAGTACGACTTCTGCTTTGTTGATGCTAATCTTGAAAATCATGCATAACCTGCAAGAACATGTCAACATTAGATTCCTCATACTCTAGAATGGAGCTATTGTTGGGTGATCATCTCTCCATTGCCCTCAGGAAGGGGAAGTCCCTTGATGAGACTTCTTTCTTGAAAATACCAAACATTAGCCAAGAGGGGTCCAATCATAATAGAGAATTATAAGATTCCTCCCTCCAGCTTTTGAGGTGTAAAGGTGTAAGAACCTCCTCTTTTGTTCTTGTAATTATTCCCCTCTCTGAAATAAAAGAAAGATCTTGTTTTACCCTATTGTGGCCTAGAGAGAGATAATCCAAAATTAAGATATCTTTGGATATAAAAATCCTCCTAGTGTCTAAAATGGATTCCCCTGAAACAGAAGTTCAAAATGAACTTTCCAATGTGCATTAGGAATTAATTGAAAATGGTATAAGGGACCTTAGCCTAAGGGTCTACATTTTCAGAAATTTTTGGATTATGGTCCAACTAAGGTTCCTATGGGGGAGGGGGGGGCCAATAGGATTAGTCCAAGTGTTGGAATGAGATAAATCCAAAGAATAAAAAAAAATACACAAAAATGAGTAAATGCTCATATAAGATGAAGAGTTGACTGAGTACAAGGTTTATTAGTTAAAAACTATGAGATATTACTAAAAAATGAGATATTTTGGAATAATGATGCATTTTTGACACCTTGGTAAGGAGAGGGAGACTCTTGAGGTAGGCGCCTATTTCAAACATGTGGAAGGGTTTTTAATTCAAAAAAATTGTGATATTTTGATCTCTCCTCTCTCTTGGATCAAACCAAATAAAAAAGGGAGCCAAACTGGTCCAAATTGAGTCACAAACTGAACCTGGAAATTTCTAGAACCCAGTTGGACTTCTTTAGTGGCCTCCCTCACCTATAAATAGCTCCGTAGTCTTTTGTAAAAAAATCTGTGAACTATACCATGCCAGTATTACATTAAAATAATGATATTTTCTATTATCCCTTAAAAATTCTCTACTTTTGGAGAGCTTGGAGCTTCTCTCTCTCTCTTTTCAACAAGTCTTGGAGCTTTCTTCTCAACTCACTAAACCAATTGATTGGTTGGGGGCTTGCCAAACCTAGAGGTAAGCAGGAATTTCACGGTTTTGTTAATATTCTCGAATGATTTCACTTCTCAACCCCTCTCAAGCTTGAGAAGTTTCTAATTAGTTGTTTTTAATGCAAATCAAGCTTTCTCTAAAAACTTTAATGATTAATCACAAAAAAGTTTTGAATGATTGTTTTGAATGCTTTTTATGTGTATCTCCCTCTCCCAAAAGAATAGTCATTCCTATGGCTAATTCTTTAGAAAAAGAATGCTTCTCATTGATAAATTCTTAATTCAAAACCAAACTCTAAGCTTGTTAAGCTAGAGGTTAAGAAAATAGTATTTTTATGCTTTTATGTTAATAAAATTATGGTAAATTTATGATTTAATTCCAAAATTTGGATTTAAGTTTAAGGATAGTTCTTCTATCATAATTGTATTACAAAGTTTTATTCTTTTCTAGAAAAATTAAAAATTATCTGGCTATGGCAATTTTTTTAGAAATTAACACATATCTTATTTTTATGCATAATGCTAAAAGAGGACTTCCTACCATATTCTAGGATTGGACATCCTATGCAAAAATGCAAAAAGAGGAATTCCCATGATATTTGAGAATCAGGTAATTAAATAGAAAAAGAGAAATTTTTGGTAAATTTATTTTTATGCAAAAAGAGAAATTTCCATGATATTTGAGAATCAAGTAATTAAATGGAAAAAGAGAAAATTTTGATAAATTTATGTTTATATAAAAAGAGGAATTCCCATGATCATCCAAGAAATTAAATGGTAAAAGAGAAATTTTTAGCATAATTCAAATTATGAGTATTTATCAAAAGTGAAATTTTGAGCATTATTAATTTTATTGGAAAATATGGGTAGAATTGATTTTTATAAATCCCCTTTTACTCAAAAGAAGAATATTGAATATATTTCACTTAAGAAAGTTGAGAAAGAAAGCTGGTCTTCAAAACGGATGAGTCCATGACTCTTTTATATGGATCTGTTGGTTGATCTTGTTGATCTTCAACGGAGAGTCCATCTGGATTTTCTTATGTGATTATATTGCCGGGTACTATGAGCTAGGAACTATTGAAAAGGCCTCTGAGTGAACAGGTGGTGAGCGTTCTAGTTGCCAATGATGCCATAGGTACACCGATGAAGGAATGATTGGAAATTAGAATTCAACCGGATATTTTGGAGGATTATGATCAGTGATACTATGGTTTCATTAAAAGATTGTTTTAAAGACAGCTGAATCTGTGAAACATGCAATTTCATATTGGGTGTGTAAGTGATATGTCCCACACTCCAGTGGGGGGGCCCTCCTCAGGCTCTTGCTGGACCCCACGCAATACCGATGCCTTCGTCAAACTTAGCCTTCCCAATGTTATATGTACATTATGTGTGCTATGTTATATACACATTATGTGTGCATATACTAGGAGGCTAACCCACATTAGGCTTGTGAGCATGGGAGCATGGGGAACAAGCTCTAGTGGAGCATGGGTTAGGACTAACCTTAAGGGTTAAGGTAAGGGTCAGGCATCCAAGGGTCACACATGGGAAATGGAGAGTTAAGAGTCACTTGAGAGCCCTCCTATATAATAGGGACATGGGGCACACTCAAGAGGGGGCTTGGAGGCTTAGGCAATGGTCTCTTGTGTGTAGAGGTCCATATCTACTCACTATAGCTATATGCTATTGGATTGGAGTTATACCTCTTGATGGTTGGGACATCAAGGTAGAGGTATGATGTATTTCATTTATAATTCATGTGTGCATCCCTTGGGCTCGAGGGTGGTTGGGTGGATGAGTTTATGCCTGATTTATGCATGTTTATGCATAACAATTATCTAGAGAGATCTTAGGGTTTTAACAGTGGTATCAGAGCAATCTCTAGTTAATTGTTGTTGATTTTTGGCATTTTTTTGAAGTAAATTAATAAAAATGTTATTTTGTTGATTTGTGTTGATGATTTGCACATGGATCATCGATATGGCGATTGGAACGCGTGTTACTACTATTCAATGGACGAATCGACGTTGCGGGGGAATTTCGTGAGTTTAATACTATTTTTTTCTATTTTTTATGTTTTAAAATAAGCATTAATGGAAATTTTTACAAAAATACCACATATTTTATTGTGGATATTTTTGGTAGAATGGATTCCCTAAATTTCTAGAATTTAAAAAAAAAATTCCTAATTTTTTAGAAAATTTTTGAGCATTTTTATGGTTAAAAATGTATTTTTATACATTTTTTCGGGTTTTTCCACGGATATGCGATCAAATTTCTACCGATTTTCTACTGAAATTCAGTAGGGGGCAGCATGTTGATGCATGGAATGCTCTCCCGTGTGTGTGGGATCCTCTTCATCTCTCGATTCTGAATTTTCTTCTATTTTTCCTCTCGTGTATAAACACCTCTTTAAAAAAACATTTTTATTAATATTAATCAGAATTAAGAGTTAATTATGATAAACAAAATTAATCAAAAATTAACTTCTCTGTTAACAGAGAGACAAGAGATGGGAAGAGAGAGAAAGAGGGGAGAAGAAGGAGAGGAAAGAGGGGAGAAGAGAGAGGGAGTCTTCTCACTCTCTCCCTCTCTCAATCTTTTGCGCAGACCCCGGGGGGGGGGGGGTGTTCCGCTTGGCAGGTGGCGAAAAAAATGCCCCCCCCCTAAAAAATTTCCATAAGCTTTTAATTAAAGCTTATTAATATTGTTTTTTATTTTTTTTAAATGAGTTTTTTTTATTACAAAAAGAAAAGCTTTTGAATTTTTTCAAAAAAAGGTTGAAAAAAAGCCTAGAAAAATAGAGAAAATTTTGACATTTGGGGAAAAAAATCTCAGGAAATTTTTGAAATTTTTTCTTTTAAATTTTTTTTTGGCTTTTCATCTTCCGGAAAACCTTTGACTTTCTGCTTTCCCGAAACCTTTTGGCTTTCCGAATCCCGAAAAATCTTTTGACTTTCCGTATTCCAGAAACTTTTGACCTTTCACATTCCGATTTTTTTGTCTTTTCATTTTTCCCAAACTGTTGGCTTTCTGTATTTCGGGAAAACCATTGGAATTCCGAAATTGTTTGACCGTTCGTATTCTAAATGCATTCAGGGTAAATTAAATTTTTTTAAAAATTCATGAAATTTAGTAAAAAATTAGGCAAAGATTATTCTAAATTTCGAGAAAATGTGGGGTTGGTGCTTGGCATGTGGTGTGTCCATTCGGGCGCCCGTGACCATTCAAATTCCTTTAAAATATATATTTTTTGACCCAAAAAAATAAAAAATCCATTAAAATTATAAATTTTCATTGGATTTGAGAATTGTCATGCGGAATCGAAAATTTCGTGAATGATGGGATTGTTAGAAAAAAGTAGGATTTTTCTAGAAATTATTTTTAAAAATCTTGAAAATTAGTATTTATAAAATATCAATGGTATTTTTGCAAATTAAATTTTTAATTTTTTTTTTGGAAAAATATAGGTTTGGAATACCATAAGATAGGTTTGGTGGAATTCAAATTATCATATTTTGAGGCCTTATAAATTAGGAAAAATTAGAAAAAAATCATGATAATTCTTTTTCTCAAGAATTTAATATTTTCGAGGGTTATTTAATGTTGAAGTACGCTTTCTCGTGTTGAGATTAGATAGATACGGATTATTCGCATATTATTAATACGATTATATCTCGTATTAGTAGTTATTTTTGTTTGGATTAATTCTAAACAATGTTTTCATGATTTTTTACCTTTGTTTAGCCATTCTTTTTGGACATGTTTCTTAATTTCTTTTGATAGCTATAATTTGTGTTCAAAGTGTGTTTCACGTTTGACACATGTCCATGATAATTTATTTTGCACTTGTTTAAGTGTGGTTTATGATTAATTTCTTAAGCCTAAGACAAATTGTATCATGGGTTAGTTGATCGGTTTGTTTTGGTGGATTTTATTGGATGTTTTCTAACTTTTATATGGACTCATCAGGTTTTGCCTAGATCACTTGTGTCTAGGGTTTTTTTATTGAGTGTTACACACATGTGTTTCACTTGCTTACTTTGGAGTTTTACTTGAACGACACCACATTCATATACTCCGGATTGATGAGTTGGCCACCAATTTTAATGCTTCTTTTGGCATGATTAATGACCATTAGATGGTATGCATTGATTTTTATGATCAACTATGGTTTTCATGGATTCAAGGAGCTTCTATGCTTTTATCCATGGTTTTATAAGGATCTTTTGATCTTTTGGATAATTTCATGTGCTTTGAGGTAGCATTTGCCTTCATTTTTTGTACATAATTTTGGAGTATATATCTCGTACTTTTGTATATATTCCAACTTGGATACCTAGTTGCTTATATATCTAGGTGAGTTATTTTTCTACCCCAGCTTTATTGTGTTTTTTGGGTAGTTATCATTAGAAAGGCGCCAATAATTCAAAATTCTTTTCTAATGATATACTCGGAAAGAGTTATTCCTTGATGTAGTCTTAGGTATATAGAGACAGATTTTAGTATGTGAAAGTCTGGGATAAGTCCATCTTATTCCTTTACAAGATTTTATTCATATTTTCCTAGACGGCATACTAGGGAGTTTTCAAATTGTTAAGGTATGTATGGGTGGTAATTTGGGCTCAAGATTGTTGCTTTGCTTACATCACTTAGCATGTTGACCTCAACATTCAAAGACAATCTCATTTTCTAAATTCACTAGAAGTTATAGTGTGAGCATTCTTTAGATAAACTTCTTTTATCTATAGCTTGCATGTTTTGATGAGGGTAATCTCGTCGACATTTTCACTTGTTGAAATCTCTTTCTTTAGAGTTCAAACAAGTTTATCTTGTTGTGTGTTCGGATAAGGACATTTGGATTCTTCCTTTGTTGGCATTTCTTTCTCTAGTTCTGTACTTTAGGTGATTTATATAGTCAACCTGATTGTTTACGAATGGACATATGTGACTCATCGAGACGCTGATGACTCTCTATGTTGGTATGGGTAACTCGGGACACGTCGATTATTCCATATGCAGATGTAGGTATGTCAGGGTACCGATGAATCCCTGGTTTCTACTGTTATAATGTCATGTTTCCCTACTTTATTCCGAATGGTTTACAATGAGAAAGTTACTTTGAATGTGAATTGCTCTAATCATCCGCAGTCTGATGGGAAAACAGAGCATATGAATCAGATTGTAGAGTATATGCTTCCTGCATATGTCTCTAGAAAATCATCAAATTGGAAAAAATATCTTCCAATGATGGAATTTACCTATAACAGTTTTAAACATACGGCTATTGGTTTTAGTCCGTTTATGCTTATATATGGGTATTAACCCAGGGCACCTATTGATGTCGGTCTTAAGGACATCGAGCTTGATGCATCGAGGGATTTCTTGCATGATATGCAAGAAATGCTTTGATTCTATTAGGAGTGCTCAAGATAGGGCACGGTTTTATGCTGATAGGGGACGCTCATCTCGGTCTTTTAAACCAGGAGCGTTGGTTTATTTAAAAGTTCCTAAAGATTTTTAGACTTCGTCAAAAGGAAAATGCTCGAATTTATCTCCTAGATATTGTGGTCAATTTTGAGTTATACATCAGATTGGCATGGTTGTGTATAAACTAAAACTACCTCCGATTGTTAGAGTTCATCCAGTCTTTCATATCGATAGATTGAAAGGGAAACTGGGAGGTGAGGATAACACAGCTACTCCTCAAGAACTTGTTGAAGTCGAAGATTTATCCTACGTTCCACATGAACCTGATAAGGTACTTGAATTCAGGGAAAGGAAACTTTGTAGTTGACTAATCCCTGAGGTTAAAATTAGGTGGAAAGATAGGAAAATAGAGGATTCGACTTGGGAGTCGGTTGAGATTGTTCAACGTAGTTCTCCTTCGTACACAGTATCTGAGGGATAACTTCTTGTACTTCCTAAGAGATAGAGAACTTCTTTTGGGGCATACTCGAATGAAGACCATATCTGCTTCTTCGAATTTTCTGCCTGACCTCTTCTTATTTGCATACTACTTCTGTCTATCCTGGGCAGCTTTTATATCCTTTCGGATTGACTGCATCTGCTGCTCCATGTCATCAAGCATCTGTCTGGACATCTCAACCCTAAAATCAATGGGTCGGACCAAGTTCATGGTGTTAGGTAGCCTTGTCCATACAGAGCTTTGAAAGGGCTCATCCCGATACTTCAATGATAAAAGAAGTATTGTAGGCGAATTCGACTAGGTGCAGATAGCTTAGCCACTTCTTGGGTTCACTACCACAGCATGACCGAAGTATATCTTCGATTACTTGGTTCACCCTTTCTGTTTGACCATCGGTCGGGTTGGTAAGCTGTGCTGAGATCCAAGAAAGTTCCTACTACTTCGAAGAATGCAGTCTAGAATCTTGACGTGAATTTGGGATCTCGATCACTTACTATTCTCTTGGGTAGGCCATGCAATGTGAAGATTTCCTTGAGGAACACTCTGGCAACATCCACTGCAGTGTTTACTGGAATTAGATGGGCAACTTTGGTTAGTCTGTCAACTACCACAAAGATGGAGTTGTAACGTGATTGCACTGAAGGTAGTCTAGTAATAAAATCCATACTGATACATTCCCACTTCATTTGGGGGATGTCTAATGGATGTAACTTCCCAGGCATTTTTACTCTCTCTGCTTTGACTTTTTGACATAACAGGCATTGACATACATGATTAAGTACATACTTTTTTTGTCCAGGCCAAAAGAAGCTTTGCTTTACAGACATGTAGGTCTTGATGAAACCTGGATGTCCTGCTATAAGGCTATCATGGGCTTCATTTAGAATTGGACCCTTAGTTCCCTCATCATTGGGAATGCATAGCTTGCTATTATAATACATAATTCCTTCATCTAGGCTATACCCTTGAACTCGGTTCAACTCCTAAGGAGTTTTGCTTTCCTGCATAAGTAGGGTAGCAATAGGGCCAAAGAATCTATCCTGCATGATCTTCTCTCTTGCTTCATTAATCATGGATTTGACACCACTGTGATTGCAAGCAAGGAGGCTTTTCTGTTGAGGGCATCTGCTACCACATTTTCTTTGCATGGGCGGTACTTGATTTCAAAATCAAATTCCTGCAGGGTCTGCATCCACCTTCTTTGGCACATGTTGAGATCCTTCTGAGTGAAGATCCACTTTAAGCTATGATGATCTGTCTCATCAAAGTGAATCTTTGACCCAGTAGGTAATGTCTCCACAACTTCAGGGCATAGACTACTGAAAGTAGCTCCAGGTCGTGGATAGCATAATTTCTCTCATGTGTTCTGAGTTTTTGGGATTCATAGGCCATTGCATGACCTTCCTGCATGAGCGCACCTCCCAAAGCAAAACCACTGGCATCAATTACTACTTCAAAGGGTAGAGAGAAATTTGGCAACTTCAGAATGGGATTTGTTACCAAGGCGGTCTTCAGCTTATCAAAAGCGCTCTGACACCTGGCAGACCATTGAAATGGGGTATTCTTCTTGAGAAGATTAGTCAGGGGGGAAGCTATGAGAGCATACTTAGGTATAAAAATTCTATACCAAAAACCTCTTAATCCCAAGAATCCCCTGACTTCTTTCACTGTCTTTGGCTCAGGCCAATCTATGACTGCTTAGACTTTTGCGAAATCTCGAGAAATTCTGTCTTTGGATACCAGAAAGCCCAAGTATTCAACATGGGCGACAAAGAAAGTGCATTTGCTCTTTTTTGCAAAGAGTTGGTGCTTCCTTAGAATCTCAAGAACTTTACGGATGTGAGATTCATGGTGTTAGCTACATTCTTTGAGTAAATCAGAATATCATCAAAGAGAAAGTGCATTTGCTCTTTTTTGCAAAGAGTTGGTGCTTCCTTAGAATCTCAAGAACTTTACGGATGTGAGCTTCATGGTGTTAGTTGCATTCTTTGAGTAAATCAGAATATCATCAAAAGAAAACAAGAACAAAATCATCCAAGTATTCTCTCAGAATGTCCTGCATTAGGCGATTGAATGTAGTTAGGGCATTTGTCAATCCAAACGGCATGACAGTAAATTCATAGTGCCCATAACGAGTATTGATGGCTGTCTTCGGGATATCTTGATCATTAATCCTGATCTGGTAATACCTTGATTTGAGATCTATCTTTGTGAAGATCTAAGCTCCATTTAGCCTGTCCCAGAAGCTCATCAATTCTAGGGATAGGATACTTATTCTTAACTGTCAGCTGATTGAGACCTACTTTGTCATCAGATTTATGACTATTTAATTTTTTGAGATTTATTTCTTAAACAATAAATATTCCATCATGATTCTTGAAAACAAGATTCACTCTGATAATTTTATTAACCAATATTCACAATCACAAAAATAATTTAGAATCTTTTACAAAACATCATTTATTATCAAAAGTTTTTTATATATACATAGAGCGTCTCGGCTCCAAAAGTCACTGCCTCAATCACGTACGCATAAAAAGATGATACTACGATGGAGACATGCTATGATATACACGATTCATCTCACTGATAATGGTGCTGTAATTCTTCTCCTAGGAATAAAGCGGCTAAGAAGTCTAAAAATACGGTAAGAAATTCTAAAATTTCGAGGTGAATGGTTATAGAGTTGTACATAATGAATAACTCCTAGCCTTATCAAGATCATGGTGGCTAGCGAGATATTATGTCTGAGTTTCTGACGTTGATTGGTATTGACGTTAATACTTCGCTCTCCAGAGAACCACATATGCTGACGTCGCTCTATTAGATCGGGAAAGTATAGATTCTCAAAGTGATGAGCGAGTCTCACTCTACTTTCTCGGGTTGTAGCAGAGTTGATGAGATTTTCGAAGGCAAAGGCGATCATATCCTGACTCTAGGAGAGTCGAGGAATGCTAGACAGATTTGGGGTATCCATCTAAAAATCTAGTTCAATTTATGAGTTTTCAATTTATGAAGTTCATTTCAAACATAATCTTTACAAGTGAAAACATTTTTTCCTAGATTTACTTTAAAATTTAGGCAATTTTTGCTAATGTTTTGTAAGTTTACAACAAGGCTCTAATACTAGTTGTGAGACCCCTCTGTCCCCTTTGCACACCAGATTCTCGGTTGTTAGCTAGTGGAAGTAGCTTCCTCTTGCGCAGGGCAGGGTTTCCCACTCGGGGCCTCGCCCTCGAATGTCTGGACACGAGACTAAACTGGTGGTCATTTCGAAACCAAAACTAGGAAAATTTCCCTTGCCCAAAAAAGGGGACAATTCCACCTTTTTGATTTTTCTTAACGAATTTTCTAACGGGGTCAAGAGACTAAACTATCCTTCACCTGATTAAACCAGATAGAAAGAAATCTATCATTGACTTAATTTGAAGAAATCAACGTCTTTTCCTAACCGAAATCAGGCACAACCGTTGATCTAATCATCTGAGAAAATCAGTGCTTTTTTCCTGACCAAAATCAGGCAATGCACAACCGTTGATCTACTCATTCGAGAAATTCTTTAGGTTTTTATTTAACTTCTTGAATTCTAAGCGTATTCCTATTATTTCAATTTAATTATTAAAACTCCACTGATCCCAGCCCCCATCCGGCCCATGGGTAACTCCAATCACTGGAATCATAGAACTAGACAATTACTCACCCACTCATAATTGAATGCCTTTCTTAACTTTTGCTTTCGAATACAGATACGCACACCTTCCTCTTTAAAACTTTAACATATAAATAATCCATTGACAAACAATTATTGGTTACAGATGTCATAACTCAAAAATTCTATCCTGTCCCTAGTTTCTCAAAAAACAGTATCACTCTGGACTCTCCATTGAGACCACTGGTCAGCAAAGCGAGATCCAGAGATAACAATAATCATTTCGTCCATCATACATATCTTCCATGTCCTGGCACTTCACTCAGGGACTACTTCGCGTTGGCCCTCATCCATCGTACCGGAAGCGCACCATTTTAACCGTACCGAGGCTGGTCAAGACCTGGGCATGCTTTGAACACTCCCTACCAGGTGTTGCAATCGAACTTCCCTTAGAAAAACATATACCTACTTCCTCTAGCATTCTGGTGTAAGAGAGTCCTTTAAGAAAATAGGGTTTCTATGCAAGTTTTTAGTTTGATTTTCTTTTGAATACAAGGAGTATTTTTTGAATCAGTATCCCCAAAACTTCTTGATCAGAATTCTGAAATTTTATACCAGAATTCCTCGAATTCTATAACCTTGATCCACACATCAATTCGAAGGGTCTCAAACTTGGTTTCAGATTTGGCGGGAGTTTTGAGTGTATTTTTCTAAACTGGTCACACCTTCTTTCCTCAAAACTGACGAAAGAGCTTGGTCTTGGTCATAGTCTGATTCAAGGTTCGAGTCGGATGAGTTTTTTCCTGAACTATCTTTCTCGAAAAGGTTTGATAATTCAATTACTATTTTACTGAACTTCTTTTTTTGAATATTCACTTAACTGATTTCTAAATTAGTTACGAACTCCAATGAGGAATAAATTTATCATTTATTTGAATATTTCGATCTCGATAGATTTCCTGAATTTTCTTTTTACAATCCGTGTGAATATAAAATGATAGAAATTTTTCTCTTAGAGTAATTAATTATTCATTTATCAAATACTCATAGAATTTAAGAGAATTCAAATTTTGATATAAAAATTCCTTATGCATCTATTTATGCAATAAAAATCAACTTCAATGGGAATAATACTTTTATTAAAAAAATCATTTTATGCATAAAATCAATTTTATTAGGAATAACACTTTTAAAATAAAAAGAATTTCTTTATGCATCTATTTATGCATAAAAATTAATTTTTATAAGAATAACGCTTTTATAATAACAAAAATTCCTTTATGCATCTTACTATGCATAAAAATCAAATTTAATAAGAATAATACTTTTGTAATAAAAAACTCCTTTATGCATCTTTCTATGCATAAAAATTAAATTTAATAAGAATAACACTTTTGTAATAAAAAAATTTCCATTATGCATCTTTCTATGCATAGAAATTAAATTCAATAAGAATAACACTTTTATAATAAAAACAAATTCCATTATGCATCTTTCTATGCATAGAAATTAAATTCAATAAGAATAACATTGTTATAATAAAAAAAATTCCATTATGCATCTTTCTATGCATAGAAATTAAATTTAATAAGAATAACACTTTTATAATAAAAAATTTTCATTATGCATCTTTCTATGCATAAAAATTAAATTTAATAAGAATAACACTTTTATAAAAAAATTCCATTATGCATCTTTCTATGCATAGAAATAAAATTTAATAAGAATAACACTTTTATAAAAAAATAATTTCCATTATGCATCTTTCTATGCATAGAAATTAAATTTAATAAGAATAACACTTTTATATGAAAAAAACTTCCATCATGCATCTTTCTATGCATAGAAATTAAGAATAACACTTTTATAATTAAAAAAATTCCTTTATGCATCTTTCTATGCATAAAAATCAATTTTAATAATTAATATCAGTGATATCCATGCATATTCATAGGTGAATATGTACATGGAGTAATTAGAATATTTCTTTTAGATGCAAAAATGGTGGGAATTACTCTTTTGGAATAACATAAAAACAAACTTTCTTTTCCACAAAATTCTAGAAAATTTTACCATAACCTCCTTTGTATGGCTGACCATTTCTCATTTTTATCATTCTTTATTTGACTTAAATTATCCCAATTTAGATTTATAGAACTCTAATCTACATAATTTTCTAAATTCAAGAGAGTAAACAATAAGAAGAGTTTAATTAATCCCGTAGTTAATCTTTCTAAGATTGAGAAAGGTCGGAATGTAAAGAAGAGAAGGGGGTGGCCTTTTTATCAAAGGCATAGCATTTGAATTTAATTCAAACATTTACAAAACATAAAAATCAAGAAAACCATAGATTTTTCATTAAACAAAGTAGAAAATTAGCTTACATGGAGTTTGTAAGCTCTCCTTTGGCTTGAGGGATTGAGGGTTCTACTCTTGTTTGAAGCAAGAGTGACCACCAATTCACTTTGGAGAGGATTAAAAAGCTTAATAGTGTTTTATGCACTACTCTACTACTCTACTCCACCCCCAGAGCCAAAAACATTGAATTCATTAATAAGTCACTTGTTTTTTACTATTTCCTCTACAAAGAATTGGGTGGCCACTCTTGATCCCAGCAATACTAGAACCCTCAATCCCTCAAGCTAAAGGATAGCTCACAAAACTCCATGTAAGTTAGAAATTCTACTTTTTTCTAATTCTATTCTATGGTTTTATGATTTCTTGCTTCTTTTAAATTGAAATTGGATGTTATGCCTTGATGGAAAGGCTTTGCCCTTCTCTTCATTGAATTCAGCCCTTCTTTATCCAAGATGTGTAATAAAATAAATAGAGGTAAACTTTTCATATTGTTTTCTCTAAAAAAAAGAGAAATTGATTAAATTAGAGTGCTAAATTTATCTTGGGGTAAATTCTAAGTAGATTTAGAATGTAAAAATTGAGAAATGATCAGCCATACAAAGGAGGTTATAGTAAAATTTACTTAAATTTTGTGGAAATAAGTTTTATCTTTATGTTATTCAAAAAGAGTAATCACCTTCGTTTGTGTATTCTAAAAGTGTTATTTTCATTCTATGCATAGAAAGATGCATATTGGAAATATTTTTATTATAAAAGTATCATTTTTATTAGAATTAATTTCTATGCATAAAAAGATGCATATTGGACATATTTTTATTATAAAAGTGTTACTTTCACCAATATTGATTTTTATGCATAAAGTGATGCATAAAAGATTTTTTATTATAAAAGTATTACTTTCAAATATTGATTTTTATGCATAAAAGAAAATTTTTATTATAAAAGTATTACTTTCACCAATATTGGTTTTTATGCATAAAAGATTTTTTTATTATAAAAGTATTACTTTTATCAAAATTAATTTTATGCATAAAAAGATGCATAAAGAATTTATTTTTATTCCAAAAGTGTTATTCTCATTAATTTTAATTTTATGCATAAAAAGATGCATAAAGGAATTTATTTTTATTTCAAAAGAGTTATTCTCATTAATTTTGATTTTATGCATAGAAAGATGCATAAAGCAATTTATTTTTATTTCAAAAGAGTTATTCTCATTAATTTTGATTTTATGCATAGAAAGATGTATAAAGGAATTTAATTTTATTTCAAAAGAGTTATTCTCATTAATTTTGATTTTATGCATAGAAAGATGCATAAAGGAATTTATTTTTATTTCAAAATAGTCATTCTCATTAAATTTTATTTTATGCATAGAAAGATGCATAAAGGATTTATTTTTATTTCGAAAGTGTTATTTTCCTTAAAATTGAATTTATGCATAAATAGATGTATAAAATGATTTTTATAAGTGTTATTCCCACTGAAGTTGTTTTTTATAAAAGAATGAATGGATGGATATATGTGAGGTGAATCAGATAAATGTGAATGAATGGATGAATAGATGTGATGTGAATCAGATAAATGTGAATGAATGGATGATGGATAGATGTGATGCGAATAGAAGTGATGAGATGTCATGTGAATCAGGATGTAAATGAAGGACATAGGATGGATGTGGATGTATGTATGTAAAAGGATGGATGTAGGTGAAAGGATAGATGTGGGTGTACACGTGATAAGTATGGATGTGGATGTATGTGGAAGAATATATGTGGATGTGAATGTGATGAATATGAACGAGAGTAGAGGCGATGAAATGTGATGTAAATTGGATAGATATGAATGATATGGGATGTGAATAAATGTGTTGCATAAAAGAAATTTTTTTATTATAAAAGTGTTACTTTCACCAATATTGATTTTTATGCATAAAGTGATGCATTAAAAAAAATTATTAAAAAAGTATTACTTTCATCAAAATTGATTTTATGCATGGAAAGATGCATAAAGAATTTATTTTTATTCCAAAAGTGTTATTCTCATTAATTTTAATTTTATGCATAGAAAGATGCATAAAGCAATTTATTTTTATTTCAAAAGAGTTATTCTCATTAATTTTGATTTTATGCATAGAAAGATGCATAAAGGAATTTATTTTTATTTCAAAAGAGTTATTCTCATTAATTTTGATTTTATGCATAAAAATATGCATAAAGGAATTTATTTTTATTTCAAAAGAGTCATTCTCATTAAATTTTATTTTATGCATAGAAGGATGCATAAAGGATTTATTTTTATTTCGAAAGTGTTATTTTTCTTAAAATTGAATTTATGCATAAATAGATGTATAAAAGGATTTTTATAAAAGAATGAATGGATGGATAGATGTGAGGTGAATCAGATAAATGTGAATGAATGGATGGATAGATGTGATGTGAATCAGATAAATGTGAATGAATGGATAGATAGATGTGATGTGAATAGAAGTGATGAGATGTCATGTGAATCAGGATGTAAATGAAGGATATAGGATGGATGTGGATGTATGTATGTGAAAGGATGGATGTAGATGTAGGTGAAAGGATAGATGTGGATGTGTATGTGATAAGTATGGATGTGTATGTGATAAGTATGGATGTGGATGTATGTGGATGTGAATATGATGAATATGAACGAGAATAGAGGCGATGAGATATTATGAATATGAACGAGAATAGAGGCGATGAGATGTGATGTAAATTGGATAGATATGAATGATATGGGATGTGAATGAATGTGATGGCATGTGAATCGGGATGAGAATGAATGGTATGGGATGTGAATGAATGTGATAGCCTGTGAATCGGGATGTGAATGAATGATAAGGGATGTGAATGAATGTGATGGCATGTGAATAGGGATGAGAATGAATGATATGGGATGTGAATGAATGTGATGTGGTCTGAATGAGATGTGTTGTGAATGAATGTGATGTGGTCTGAAGAAGATGTGATGTGAATAAATGTGATGTGGTCTGAATGAGATGTGACGTGAGTGAATGTGATGTGGTCTGAATGAGATGTGATGTGAGTGAATGTGATGTGGTCTGAATGAGATGTGACGTGAGTGAATGTGATGTGGTCTGAATGAGATTCACGACCCTTACCTCTCCCTCCTCAATGATCCTCTACTACCCTACTCGGCACCGCTTGGCTTACTCATTCTCTACCACCGTTGCTTCATCTAGATCAAAGTCATGGATGCCATTGGCATATGCCAGTTTGATGACACCCACATTGCCTTTCCATGGTAGTAAAACAAAGCCGAGGCTGCTGCCGTAGTCTATGCTCATGATTCTCAAGTTGCCGCTGCAATTTGGCCCTGGCCCAAACGACAACAATGACCCTCCACTCCCATTTGTCGGCTCAGCCACCCAACCCATCACTTGAAGAAGGGGAGATCCCACAACCACCACCATTTGAGTGCGAGGAAGTCGACCCTCCGCCAAACCCTTTGAATTGGTGTGATCCTCTGGACCGCACGAAGTTCGAGCAATCCATTGCCATCATGCTTGGTCGATAGCTCCAACATCACCCCATTACCCATATCACTGACTGCCTTGACATCCATTTCCTTTGCCCATACCTTGATGCCAACAAGCACACAACCTATCGGCGTGATCACCCACCCCGAACCCACGGCGGCGGCAGAGCAGATAGCACTGACCACCCACTACTGCTGGCCCCATAATGTTTGATCTCATGGACGAGCAGCTAGCCTGCCCACAACCCTTCCTTAGCAAACCCTTCATATGGGATGTCTACTGTAACGCGCCCCCCACGCACTGTGGATCAGCCCAGATTACCTTCCCATTCAAAGACGGTGCGCTAGAAGACGTTCCACGACAAAAAACAATAGAACCCAAAGTTGCAATTCAACTTCCCATTGTTCGTGCCCCCATCACTACAACATCCATGTACTGAAGAATCCATGGTCCGACATTTCCACGAATTCATCCACCCGCTACGACCAAGAGCGATGATTGCCATGATCCGATTCTTTAACCTCATCATCACCTTGCTAGAGTCCTTCTCGACATGGGACCATTACTTCGAAGGAGCCAAAGGCCTCGCCTTTGACATCAACAAAGGGACCACTCTCAAGTAGCTGTTTAGCTACTATGAATGAGTTATGTGGATGCTTGCTTTTGAAGACATGATGGACATGACCTTCTGGACCAGCTCTACTGCGTCTTCCATCGTGCCCATTCCACTCCTACCTTGCGATGGGACCTCGTCCGCACTTACTCTATCTACTTTAGATAACTTCTTTGACTAGTTCTGAGGACGGACGTGCAATTGGGAGGGGGTATGTTAACCACTCTGGTTAACATGACCTTTCACACGTGGCTACTATACCTCCTTGTAATTAATCTTTTTGTAACCGCACTAAGCGCTAATTGTAAAAGAGACATGGGATGACTGAACTTACAACTTTTGTAATGCCGGTCTCATAAGGAATTGATGTACATAGAGCTAGTTAAACTAGGAAGACTGGTTTTGGGCCCCCCTTCGTAATTGGGTGGCCGGACATTGTAAATATGAGCTCATGTATATAAGACATTTTATGAAATATGAAAAGGGACAATCCCATTTGTCTCAATTGAGTCTTGCCTTTCTTCTCTCCCTTTCTCTCTCTCTTGAGCTTATGGTGGCTTGTTTTCTTGTGATGCTTGCTTGCTTTTGTGATTGTTGGTGTATGTGAATAGGAATGGTGTTGCTCTCCCTTCTATCCTTCACTCCCTTCTCATTGCTCTCCACCTTGTAGGCTAGAGGAACTTATCAAACGACTCAAAGCAATGCCAAATGGTGCTCGTGAACGCAAAAAGACATTGGCTGGTATAGAATCTCTTGCATTTAAAGGTGGAGCACATAAGAAAAGGATTCGTACAACAAAGTAAGTAATATAAACTTTCATTATACACTCAATGATCTAACAAAATGGTCATGATTTGTGTTCCGCCAGGAATTTTCTACAAGGGGTGTGTGGTTCTAAAACGAAGAGGGATGGAAGGATTTGGTCAAATCCATTCTAAATACCAAGGATATTCTCTCAATTATTACTGACCCTCATTGTCCTAAAATACGCCAAGCTATTGTCAGCAATGTGGTGAGCGAGACTACCACCTCCATTGATTCTTCATTGATTCAACATGCTTGTGATGCGGCTGGAATCAGCATGAAAGGGTACCAAGCAATCCATCAGGTTGTAAAAGATGCATTTCTAAGACAAGGAATCACTGGCATTTTATTTCCTACACTCAAGGTGATTCACAATGTGAAGCGTATCAATAATGATGATGTGCAGCGAGCTATAGGACAGTTTTATCACGTTGAGGGCACACTAACACATTAGACACAGGGTCGAGTAGAAAGAAAATCAAGACAACAAGTACATAATTTCACTATGATGTTTACAATACATCTTAACACATTAGACACAGGGTCGAGCAAAAAGAAAATCAAGACAACAAGTACATAATTTTGTTGAAAATACAAGTGAATAGGGTGTGTGTGGGAACAAGCCCTTGGTTAGAGGCTGTAAAAGAGAAGATGTAATTGTGAAAGAACCTGTGAAAAGGTTAGAAGAATCTACTGGGAGAGAATAAAGGGTAGCATGAGAGAATTTAGGAGTGTGGAGTTATTCTGGGAGATATTCAGGGAAAAGAGAAGAGGTGGAGAGAATCAGGCAAAAGGTGGAGATATTTTGGGAGTGAATCATGGAGAAATCAATGGGATTTGATGCTTGATGTAAACTCTATAAATTGAGGCATAGCCCTAATGAGAATTTGCTGGTTTTTGAGTATCCATGCCTACATTAATCTATTTGCTAATTATTCACTAATTACGTCTTAATCATTTGCTAATCACTTTGTTAATGATGTTGATTCTAGTGTATGATCCACCATAGGTCATCATTATGCTCAAATTTCAACATGGTATCAGAGCCATGCCTAGAATCAATTAGGTTTATGAGCCCATTAGTTAATTAATTAGGATTAGTAGGTAATTAGTAAAAAATCAATTTTTTAGTTAGTTTTTCACTTCTCCCCTTCACCCCCAGCCAGTGGAGGATCTCTAGCACCTTGCACACATCAAATTAGGGCAAAAGCTTCTAACCATAGCTAGCTAACTCACTTGGCTACAAGCCCATGCAAACGGCGCAGCAAACCGCGTAGAAACAAAGAAGAAATCACGAAATTCGCTGGCGCCTGTTTTTTTGAGTGATTTGCAGATCTTGTGCTCATCAAGTCAAATCCTTCTAATTCCTCTTAGCCCAAGGGGTAATCAAGCATGCTCTACAAGCTGGTGAAGACAGAATTGAGTTTCATCAAGTCTAAAGTGAGATCCAAGCTCTTCATCAAATCTGCAGGTGACTTTGGTAAAACAAAGATTAAGCTTTCAATATTTGGTCAAATCTTGTGTTTCTTGGCTTAATCCTCTACTAGACTCATTGCTATTGATGCCTTTGAAAGCATTTGAGCTCATTTGAAGTGGAAGGCACCAGATCTGGACTCCCCGCATACTATGTTTTTTGCACACAAAACAGAGCATTAATTTGCTAATCAGTGATTAATCAGTGCTAATCACTGTACTTTGGTGAAATTGAGGGTTCAAATTAACCATTAGGTATCTGATACAGATCCCTATAACTTCATATTGCAAATCGGAGTTGGTTTGATACCCCAACCATCCCGTACAAATTGGTTACCCTTGATTTAATGTAATTTCTGGGAAAATTGTGCTGATAAAATTGTGAAAATCATCATTTTGCATTTAACCCTTGGTTAATGCCTGTAAATCTCACTCAAATTCAAGATTATTCACAGCCAGAGTTGCATTTGAAATGTGCATAAGAATGAATGCTATACGCATTATGTATTGGGCACATTACATCAGTATAAAAATGGGAACAGACACTGCCCTTGTCCAGGATAAGGCAAGAGGTAAGACCTCCCGCATAAATTTGGGTTTGCATTGCATAATGATACAAGATAAACATAAAAAGCCCAAAGGAACTGTTAGCAAAACATTGAAACATGTTGCTCACATGGAGCAAAATGACCTGACGGACGAGCTCATGGCCCCAGCCATGAAAGAAGAAGAATATCTCTTCCCAAGAAGAGGATCCACACTAAAAAGATCCGAAGGAAGACATGGACATGAGAAGAGAAGCTGCCACAAGAAGAGAAGCTGTCCCGAGAAGACTGAAAGAAGAGACGGACGCGTGGAGAGAAGCTGCCACGACAAGAAGACTGAAAGAAGAAAGAAGAGACGGACGCGTGGAGAGAAGCTGCCACGACAAGAAGACTGAAGACAAGAGAAGATGTGAGGCTCCAAAGAGTGAGGAGCCATGTGAAAATCTCTGAGGAGAGAGAGAGAGAGAGAGAGAGACCCCACAACCCAATGTAACCTGCCCCAATAAAGTAAAACCACCTCTGAGCCACCGATGATGTAGGCCACATGGTAGATGTATGTGTGAGCACTTTAGTCAAGGTCGCGGGCACTTATAGTAGCCTTGGACACATAGAGAGAGAGAGTGTCAAGGACTATGGAGTTTAGGGACTTGAGGCACTGGTCGCGGACTGTCAAGTAAGAGAGAAACTTGATACAGGGTCTAGGTGTGCTGAGATAACTTGAGGGGAGGAGTAGACACTAGTCGCGGACTATCAAGTAAAGGGAGGCAAACTTGGTATAAGGTCTAGGTGTACTAGAGAGTATTCACTTGAGGGGAGGTGTTGAAAATACAAGTGAATAGGGTGTGTGTGGGAACAAGCCCTTGGTTAGAGGCTATAAAAGAGAAGATGTAATTGTGAAAGAACCTGTGAAAAGGTTAGAAGAATCTACTGGGAGAGAATAAAGGGTAGCATGAGAGAATTTAGGAGTGTGGAGTTATTCTGGGAGATATTCAGGGAAAAGAGAAGAGGTGGAGAGAATCAGGCAAAAGGTGGAGATATTCTGGGAGTGAATCATGGAGAAATCAATGGGATTTGATGCTTGATGTAAACTCTATAAATTGAGGCATAGCCCTAATGAGAATTTGCTGGTTTTTGAGTATCCATGCCTACATTAATCTATTTGCTAATTATTCACTAATTACATCTTAATCATTGCTAATCACTTTGTTAATGATGTTGATTCTAGTGTATGATCCACCATAGCTCATCATTATGCTCAAATTTCAACAAATTTCACTATGATGTTTACAATACATCTTTTTGTTTATATTGAGAGACTACAAGCTATGGTGAAGTTCTATGGTCTTTCACCAGAAGGTGAGAACTTGCAATTGCTACTATTCATGTATTTCAGTAGAAAATGAAGATGATTATTTTGTTTTGAACATTGTGAATTACTGTTTATTTGCAATTTTGGGGAGCACACTTTCATTTGTGCTCAAGCTAGATGAGTGCCAAATTGTGAAAGGTCAGAAGCTGGAACGTATGAGCATTACACTCATGAATGAG
Organism: Cibotium barometz; assembly: GCF_041138505.1. Lineage (NCBI taxonomy): Eukaryota > Viridiplantae > Streptophyta > Polypodiopsida > Cyatheales > Cibotiaceae > Cibotium > Cibotium barometz. Next base: position 59,666,797 of record NC_141061.1, on the reverse strand, counting down.
GCCATGATATGTGCATGGGAAAAGACTACCAAACCAAGTTTTAGTGTGCAATTTGAGAAAGAGGTATGGTGGCTTGGTGCATTCAAGGTACCGAAGGAGACACGTGAGGTATTGACACATGGATGTTTGAAAGGACTCCCTGGATAATAGATGTAATCAAAAAGCAAATTGATGGTCAACTTTTAGATGTAGAAAACATCGGAAAGTTCAAGGTGGATTGGCATCTTGGGGGAGATTGAAGATAATTAAATGCATGATGGGTTGTGCTCAAGGCGCAACATCAAGATGGCCTTGTCCATACTGCAATGCTCAGATTGATATTCCTAGGCAGAAAACGAGAAATGGAAAAGGTATGCAGAAGGTTGGTTCTGGTAGGAAGGATGCCTCGAAGGTCCCAAGAAAGGGAAGAAGCAATAGGAAGATGCAGTGGATCTAACCGAGTCAACTGATGATGAAGATGAGGAACAACCAAATGCAAGATGGGTGGAAGGTGTCATGTCTCCTCATATGCTAGGAGAACCAAATAGGAATTCAAATTGGATCCCCATCATTAATTTTCCACTAAAGAATATTCACTTTTGCACACTTCATGCATTCATGAGAATCTTCGATCGATTGCTTAAGTGCCATATCGATTATGCATTCACAATGCCTACACAAGAGAGGAAAGTTGCAGCCCTTGGTGAATTAGAGCATCTTTTGATTTCTCAGGGCTGCCATGGTGGAAACATGAAAATTGAAGTGAATAAGCAGGCCTCTGGTATGTCATACAAGGTTGCTCAAAAGGTCTCCCATGACTGGAGCAAAGGCAAGGAGATTTTTGGAGAAGCCAACAAACATAGAGAATTCAAAGAAGACTTGGGGACTCTGGTGGAGAGACTTGTGTGCAATCACCACAAATGTAGATTGTCCAATGCCAGCTCTTGTAAATATGCGCAAACATCTTTGGATAAATTTCAATAACATGGTTCGCATTATGAATCAAAGTAGCACAACTGCCCAAGAACGAGAATCATTCCAACAACATATCGTAGAATTCACCAAAAGTAGGTGCTTGGGGAGAGAGTAAAGTAACACACTATATGGTAAGTTGTACAATAAAAAAATAAACTGGTGTTTTAACCTGGACTTTTTCTAATTAAATTCTATTGTCATGTTGTGTACAGCATATAGTTTATGCGCATGGTGCGTATTTCATGAATAAGTATGGATCGCTCGACATGTGGAGTACCCAAGGGATGGAGAAATCACATTATAAAGCAAGAGGGGTTTATTTCAAAAATACAAGACATGGAGGTGGAGCTTCTACAGCAAGAGGAACATGTACAAACTATCTACAAGAGATCTTCAATTGGTTTTATCGCACAACCTTTTTGGAAGGGTATTGGTTAGGGAGCGGGCCCAACAATCTAAGCTTGCGCAAGAAGCATGCAAGGCTGCAAAAAGTCATGCTTGACTTGAATGGTTGCAGACCAATATGCTCCCCGTAGGCATGGTGCTGGGCGTGCACGAATGAGGAGACAAGGGAGGCGTTGGGTTGTGCAGGCACCAGCACAAATCTAGATGTAATAAGGCTAAGAAAATAAGTTTAGTTAGTGTTTTTTTTGCCCTTAAAAAAACTATTAATAGTTCCTTCTCTCACTTCATTTTCATTTCATTTTTTTAGAGAGCTTGAGCTCAAGATCTACATAGGCACCCACGTAAGAATATCAGCACATCACCACATTAGCACAATAGGCAGTCGTACATGGATATGGCACGCACCAAGAACACCGCACGTGTTACCATGCCTTCCCAAAACATAGTACAAGGCACCGAATGACCACATACTGGCGACACCACCACGGAAGAGAGTGACCCCTTGGATTCTAGGACATGCCCAATGGGATCACCAGAGTCCCCAACCCTCCTCCCACAGTAACACCAACGCACACACATGCAGGCCCTTCTAGTGGGAGAAAGCTTATGAAGAAGACCCCACAATGCAGCCACCCGAGAGATCAAGACAGAGAGGCTGATGATGAGTAGTTCAACTGGGTTGGTGAAAACATTCCTACATTTGCGCAGCACCACAGGTGGCAAGACCCTACTACCAAGACAGGGTCCCCTACCTACCCGGGAGGAACTTGATACACAGGTACCATAGCAGCAACAGGAGGAGGAGGATTCAGACTATGAGAGAGACCAAGAGGAGGTTCCTGCAAGTGCACGCAAGTGTAGAAAGGTCAAGCTCTTCAAGCCAAGGAAGTCCCAACCTCACCAACGCACCAACACAACACAGAGAGCTCCAAGGAGAAGGATGTGCCAAGGGCATAGGGCTCTATAAGAAATCAAGTTTTATCATAGGAACACTGAGTTGCTGATAAGAAGAGCCCCTTTTACTTGCACAGTGAAGGAGATTCTCCAATTCCGTGTGCAGGAGGGGATTGCCCTTGAAGCACTGCAAAGAAGCCTCCGAGGCTTACCTTGTTGGGCTTTTTGAAGACACCAACCTCCTTGCAATACATGCAAAGAGGATTACCATTTCTGCCGCACCAAGGACATACAACTTTAATCATGTGTAAAAATACATTGTTTATCATCCAATGCATCAGAATTGCTCTTGGAGGACTGGGGAAGCTATGCCAAAACAGTGCGAATTTAGGGTCTGTAGGCGGCGGTGTAGGCTCAAAATTCACATTGTTCTGGCACTTCTTCCCTAGTACACTAATTGTGAGAAACAGTAGTTTACAAGATAAAAACACCTTTAATACTATGTAAAAATACATTGTTTGTCATCCAATGCACCAGAATTGCTCCTAGAGGACTGGGGAAGCTATGCCAAAACAGTGTGAATTTAGGCTTTGTAGTGACAATGCATGCTCAAAATTTGCACTGTTCTGGCACTACTCCCCCAACCACTCATGATCATTTCTAATGCATTTATAATGAAGTTGAGTACATTATTTATGAAAATAAATAATTTACAAGATAAACACACCTTTAATCATATGTAAAAATACATTGTTTGTCATCCAATGCATCAAAATTGCTCCTGGAGGACTGGGGAAGCTATGCCAGAACAATGCGAATTTAGGCTCTACAACAGCGGTGCAGGCTCAAAATTCATACTATTCTGGCACTGCTCCCCCCAGCCAGTCAAGATTATTTCTGATGCATAATGAAGTTGACTACATTGATTATTTTTGATGCATTTATAATGAAGTTGAGTACATTGATTATGAAAAACAGTAATTTACAAGATAAAAACAGTAATTTCTAATGCATTTATAATGAAGTTGAGTACATTGATTTGAAAAACAGTAATTTACAAGATAAAAACACCTTTAATCATGTGTAGAAATACATTATTTGTCATCCAATGCATCAGAATCGCTCCTCCTGAAGGGTTGGTCAGAATAGTGCGGATTTGGGCTCTACAGCAGCGATGCAGGATCAAAATTTGCACTATTCTGGCACTACTCCCCTAGGCTCCCAGGGTCATTTCTGATGCATTTACAAAAAAATTGATGGTACAAACTAGAAAAAACAATGATATACTTGATGAAAATAAGTTTGCAAAAACTGTATTGTATTCATAATAAGAAGTGATACATCATCTTTACAAAAGCTTTCTTACAATATTGAGCTTCCTTCTCTTGTTATTGGGCAGAGTGTGCTCAAGGAGTGATCGGGCTATTTCTTGAGGATCCTCTATGCCTATGCTTTTGGCTATACCTATACGAGCAAGAAGCTTACCCCTAAATCCAGAACCACTGCTCTACGCCATAGAGGCTACACAGAGCACCTTAGAGAGGGCTTTCAAAAAGAAGAGAGTGAAGGCAGATTGAGGGGTGTAGTCCTCCCTGTGGATAATGGTGATGCCATCCCCACAGGAAGCTGACCAAGATAGTGTGCCAATGCAGCATCATGTCCATGGACCTTGGCCTGGTCTCTGCTCTGCTGCTGTCGCCTCTCCTAGCAAATGCGTCAATTTCAACCACCCTTTGCAATCAAAGGAAAATTAAAATATTTTTCTATACATAATTACAAATGTTTCTAGTTGTAAAAGGTCGATTATTACCTCTTTCTCAATGTCTTCTTTTGCCAAAGTGCTGATGGGGGTGGAGAGGTCAATCGAGGACTTAGCCTCATCCTTTTTAGGTGCTTTGGTCTCCTCCATCACTCCAGTAGCAAGGGTATTCTTTTCAGCCTCTAGCTTGTCTTGTATGGTTGTGAATTCCTCCTCTGGAACTAGGGCTTGCTCCGTGGTCTCAACCACAGTTTTCTTGACCAAAGCAACTGTCTCTGCGATAGATTCTCCAAGGGATATAACACTATCTAGGTGAGGACCGAGGTTGGACGTATCAACGTCCACCTCACATCGCGTGCATATAATGCCTAAGCATTCATCCATTTCTCAAGCCATCTTCCTTTTCAAGGTCATGAAGAAATAAGTATTCTTCACCTTCCACCACAATGGTGCTCAAGAGATTGATCTCAAGCTCTGGCAGCACCTTGCTCTCCTTGTGTGGAGAATATGGCCTCGCATCCTCTACTATAGTGGGCTATTCAGCTGCAGATTATGCACCCTTTGGAAAGTGCTCTGATGCAAGCTGCTCTTCCACACCAACACTCATTCCTACTGCCTTCACTTCCTTGTCATCCCTCAAATACCCTGCCAACTGCAATGCAGGCATCTCTACCTCCTCATCCGAATCCTCATCGTCGCTGATGAGGAACGCAAAAGTGGCGAGCCACGAGAGGAACCTAGTTCCTAAATTGCCCTTCCCCAACCTCTTCACCTCCTCCTGCGGGGATGCAGGATGTCGATGAAGCATTCAAGGCACTGGATGTAGGGGCGGGCATATTGTTGAATGTACTTAAGCAGCTCAATAGGCACCCATCGATCATTAGGGCAATGGGGAAAGGAGATGGAGTGGGGAGCCAAGTATTGCTCCATGTATGCAATCTGCATCTCATAATGTTGGGACCCAAGGGTGAGCGACTTTTCAAAGTCAACTTCACGAGAAAACATGACAAAGAGCTTGCTCTTGCCTGCCCATGGGGTGGTGGAGAGGAACTCATAGAAGTTGTCAAAGTGGGTAGCCATGTGAATCCAAAGAGATAGTGTGAGCTCGTGCTTGGTTTCTATCGCGTGAAAATAAGAAAGAAGGCACCTTTGGCTATTTATAGTTAAAATTTTAAGTTTGGCCTTTTCAAACTAGACCGCTAGACAAAAAAATCACAGTTTGCAAAAATATTAAGATTTTAATTAAATAAAGTTTGGTTAAAAAAGAGCCTACTACAAAATTACAAGCATGTCATCTAATCTAAAATTGTTATAATGTCTTCATTTTTTTGCCTCTCTTCTTGTGACATTTACTTCATGTTGATCTCCATCTCCTTGTTGATTTGAAAGCTCGTCATTGCCTTCACCTCGATCCTGAAACTCTTGCCCCTCACGTGCATCAATACAGAGGCTATTTTCCCATATAACCAGTTCATCTTCAAGCTCTTCCACATGCCTACTATGTGTTGGTAGGGATAGCTATGCACCTTGCTGCTGAAAATTCAAGGTCTCCCATTTGCCATGATTATGAGACCATGGTTGTCCCCTCCTTATGCTTCCCAATCTATAAAAATATAGAAAGTGGACAATAACCAGAAAGTGTAAGGGTTAATTCTAGACATGTAGTGGAATCAGATATACCTTTCTTCTCATCAGCTTGAAACTTGACTCTTCCACATTGTCAAAGCCCATGATGCTAAAGTGTTGATGCAGGTCTACTAGGCTCCAATGCTTGCTTGCTGCTGCCACTCGCTCAATCCATCCATTTTGCATCATCACAGCTACCTCAATAGGCACAATTTTTTCTTCTGAGGCTTGAAGTGGGATCCATGTCCCATGCTTTTGCATCCATCTTTGGTAGTGTAGACGCATGTACAAAATAGAGCGTGCCTTCAAGAACCTAAAAGACACTGTAGAATCTACTACATTGCACTTGTACACATCACCTTGATGTGACCCCTCATTAACCTCCCAACCCTCTCCTAGTAATCCTTGAATGAGGTCAGACCGTACCTCCTTACGAATATACATTGTTTTTGTTTGGTGCATTGGCATAGAATTGAACATGTGCATAAAAACATGTAAAGGACAAAACCAATTTAGCCCTACTGACCTAGATGCCTTTGAAAACTTGAGTGATGTCTTAATATCACTTACCATCTTAAACTTTAGATGGTCCAAGCATCAGGTTTGGGCCATTTGGGATTGTTAAAAGGGGGGTTGAGGATCTCTTCTAGCTTGCCAAATAAACTTGGTTTTTTATCTACAAAATATGAGTGACAAAAGAAAAAGATATTGTTCTGTACAAGATCACTTGGGCTTTGAGATGCAAACATTGCCTTCTCCAATGGATGCATGCATAGCATAGGAAACTCAAGTGAGGCTTTGGAGTGGTTGTTCCTTAACATAATTAGAGGGGAGTAGAGAGACATAAGAAAATGGAAAATCATAAGAAAATTTGAAACAAAAAATCCAATATTTGCATGTTTTATTAAAACTGTGTTTATATTATACTGACAATTTGAAGGAAACGTTGGTCGTTAGCCTTGAATGTACAGGTCTCCAAGGGTATACACATGTTGCACTATGGCAACCAGTCCTTCCTTCTTAGTATGCTTGAAGCCTTATAGCCGCCCCTTCCAATGTAGCATAGTCCCTAGTTGATGCACTCGATGTGGTCCCTTAGAGCTTGGCTGCATGTAGACCCAAGCCCCAACCCTGAATCTTGTTGGAGCCCAAAATCCATTCTCATCTCTTGTGTTATGCAGCATAAGCTCTTCCACCTTCTCCCCCTAGGTCTTCTCACATTACTAGAAGAGGCCATGGTGTGGTAAGAAAAGAGAAGAAGGGAAAAGAAAAGCTTGTTTTGCAACAGAGGAGTGGAGAGGAGAGAAAGTTCAGGGTTTTCAGTGCAACAATGGAAAGCTTCAAAGAGGGTTAGAGTTTGAGAATAGGCTTCTTGAACCTAGAGTAGACTAAAGAGGGATAGAGTTTCTGCATCAATGGAGAGGGAGGGGGCTTGAGAGAGAGAGAGAGAGAGAGAGAGAGGGAGAGGGAGATTGAGAGGGAGGAGCTTGAGAAGGAGGGAGAGCTTGAGAGGGATGGCGTTTCTACACCAATGGAGAGCTTAGAAAAGGAAGAAAGAGGGAGAGGGAGCTTGAGAAGGAGGGAGAGCTTGAGAGGTATGGAGTTTTTGCAGCAATGGAGAGCTTAGAAGAGGAAGAAAGAGGTTCAAAATGAGCTTTCCAAACCGAGAGTATGTTGGGGAGAAGTTTGAGAGGGAAAACACACTTTTGGAAAAAAATTAAAAATTTTCAATTTTTAGGGTTTTTAATCTATGCGATTCTAGGTGGGGGGACCTCTAAGTTTGGGCCCAGGAGGTAGGGGGACAAGAGTAGTAATTAGGCCCCATTAGCAAACCAAGCCTATGCCCCCTAGGGTCAAAGAAGTCAAAAATGTGCACCCAGCCCTCTTCCTATTGGTCCATTCCTAATCAAAAGTTAATCCAAGAGGCCCTCTTTGGGTCCAAAAAATTCCTAATGTGAAGAGCAATTGAGGCAACTTCTAGACCAAGGTTTTGTTCAACCTAGAGTCTCACCTTAGAGAGCACATGTTTAGAAGAAAAAAGACAGAATCCTTAGATTATGTATTGATTATAGGGGATTGAACCAATTAAACCACCAAAATTAGATACCCTATTCCTCATATTAATGAGGTTTTTAATCGATTGCATGGTGCCCAAATGTTTACCAAGATAGATCTTAAGTCCGACTATTACTAAATCACAAATCAAGCAACAATATATTCCTAAGAAAGCCTTCAATATTCGCTATGGTCATTATGAGTTCACAATCATGCCCTTTGGACAGACCAATTCCCTAGTCACATTCAACCGACTAATGCAAGAAATTTATAGGGAGCAGTTGTACGACTATGTGCTGGTATTCTTTGATGACATCTTAATGTACTCTAAAGATGATGCAGACCATGAGAAACCTGTATGCAAGGTGTTAGAGATTCTAAGGAAACACAAGATCTTCTCCAAAAGAGGAATTTCACCTTCTTCACACTAACTGTATTGAATAGCTAGGCTTTATAGTATCTAAGGATGGGATTTCATTAGACTTAGCTAAGGTCCATGCAATAATAGACTAGCAAGAACTGAAGTTAGTAAAAAGAAGTTAGGGGATTTCTAGGGTTGACAGGATGGTACATAATTTTCATATCTAGATATGCTGAAATAGCCATACCCCTAACTATTATTCTAAAGAAGAATGTCTCGCTCTAGCAAACTTCCATGTGCCAAAGTGCCTTCGACAAGCTAAAGGCAACTTTAGCTCACTAATCCCATCTCTAGTTTGGCAAACCATTTGAAGTCATAATAGATGCCAATGGGTTTGCTATTATATTTCTCACACAAGATGGAAGGTTAGTCACCTATGAGTCTTAAAACCTCAAACCTCAGAGAGGAATTTTGTAGTCTACAATTTGGAGTTACTAGTAATTGTTTATGCTTTAAAGTTATGGCGACACTATCTTCTGGGGAAAAGGTTCACATTGGTCAGTAAAAGAGGCTAAAGTGGATATTTACTCAGGGGGACGAACTTAACATGTGTCACAAAAGATGGATGCAAACTCTCCAAGAATTTGATTTTGAAATCAGGTATAGGCCAGGGAAGGAAAATGTGATTGTAGATGCCCTTAATAGGAAAGCTCCTTTAATGACAGTAAGTATAACTTCAATTCATTTATTTGAGGAGGTAACGTTTCATAAAGTGACAAGTTCTTTTCACTACAATCATATCACTACTTTTATAAGAGAGGAAGTCTCCTCAAGAAATAAACAAAGTACAAGCGTTTAGATTAGAGGATGGATATTTATATTTCAATATGTATTCCTGCGGATGATGACCTTACAAAAAAGATTTTGATTGAAGCACATGATAATATAATAGGAGGACACCCTAGAGCAATAAAGTCTTATATGGCATGTTAGATTAGAGGATGGATATTTATATTTCAATATGTATTCCTGCAGATGATGACCTTACAAAAAAGATTTTGATTGAAGCACATGATAATATAATAGGAGGACACCCTAGAGCAATAAAGGCTTATATGGCATGTTAATAAGACTTTCTTCTAGCTGGGACTAAAGAAAGATGTAATTCGGCTTATCATCAAGTGCTTGGTGTGCCAAAAGATTAAGGCTAAGAGAGATTTAATATACCAAGAAAGTTATAAACCTTTTTAAGGCTAAGAAAGCGTTAAAATATCAAGAAAATTACAACCTCTTGATATTTTGCAAATAAAATGGGAAATGCATTAGTATGGAATTTATTACAGGATTACCTTCAAGTAATGCATGGTATAACTCCATACTAGTGGTTGTGGACTAATTGACCAAGGTCTCATATTTAATCCAAGTCAAGAAAATACATACAGTCCTGGATATTGTGAAGATTTTTTTTTTAAAGAAATATTTAGGCTATGCACCTTCGCTAAGAGGATAGGAGTTATCGTGATGTAAAATTCACTTCTTGGATTTGTACATCCATCTTTGAAGTAGTTGGTACATCCCTAGATCTAAGCAGTGCCTACCATCCATCTTTAAAGCAGTTGGTATATCCCTGGATCTAAGCACTGCCTACTATCCAGAGATTGAACCAAGTTATTCAAGACATATTAGAGCCTATTATAGCCATGAGCCACATAGATAGATGAGCTATTTAGATCTAGTAGAGTTTGCATACAATGCTTTCCATCATCATAGCATTGGGATGTCCCTGTTCAAAGCTCTTTATAGACATGATTGCCTTGCACCTCTAAATGGGTGAACCAAGTTATTGAAGACATATTAGAGCCTACTATAGCTGTGAGCCAGAGAGATGGATGAGCTATTTAGATCTAGTAGAGTTTGCATACAATGCTTTCCATCATCATAGCATTGGGATGTCCCTATTCAAATCTCTTTATGGACACAATTGCCTTGCACCTCTAAACTGGTCTGACCCTATGATTAAGGTTGAAGTATCCAAAAGAAGATGCTTGATGAGATGATTTTTTAGATGTAATCCATACGAAAGGATCTTAAGGTTACCTAGGATAGACAAAAGAAATATGCTAACCCAAAAAGATCTAATCGTGTATTTGAATAAGGGGATATGAATTTTCTTAGGTTTTGACCCAAGAAAAGTTCTATCTCCCTTGGAAAATACAAGAAATTATCATCAAGATATTATGGATCCTATGTGATTACTTGAAAGATAGCAAAGCAAGATTGCAAACTTCTTCTACCTCCTCACCTTCAAGTCCACACGGTATTCCATATCAGCTTACTTAAGAAATATGTCCTTGATTTCAATGAGCAGGTCACCTTACCACCAAGAGCCTTGAACTTGAGACTAGCTTCGAGAGAAGCCTCTCAGAAATTGAACTTTGAGAGAGGACTTGATCAAGTAGAATTTCTATATGATCAAAGAGCCACTTGTGACGAGAAGGAGGAAGAGATATTAAAGAAGTATCGAGATGAGGACATCTTGATTCTTTTAGTGGGGAAGGATGTAAGATACCTCCAAGGTACCATTGTTATAACAATTTTTGGAGAGATAAAATGCACTTGATATTATAAAAACCTCAGAAATGATTGATTCCTCATAAATAGTACTTTTCAATCCTGGAAACTAGAGTTTAAGATTGTGCGTAATAATGTGCCAAGGGGTAAACTTAAATTTACCACATAAATTTGTAGAGAGATAAAAGGGTCCTAAAGTCAAAGAATAATATTTTACATGTGAATTGATAATAGCCATGTGTAAAAACCCTTGCTAGGAATTTTTAGTCAAATAGGACTAAAGTCAAGGAATAATATTTTTACACGTGAATTGAAAATAGCCATGTGCAAAAACCCTTGGTAGGAATTTTTAGTCAAATAGGACCTGCATATGTGCACATTTGGTGCACAAAATTTGGTGCATGTACATAAATTATTTTAGACTAAGGTTTAAGGGCACAAGGGAATTGATAATATTTAGTCATGAGAAAAATAAAAATTAAGGCCTTAAATCGTGTATAAGATCGGAGGTTAAGGTAGGAATAAATGGGTTTATAAAATAATTAAACTAGACCCTTAGGGATGTGTACACGGTGCACAAATTAATTTAATACTAAGGGCTGAGGTCTAAAGTCCAAAAAAATAATTAGGTTTAGATCAAAGGGTAAGGCTAAAGCTAAAAAAATAAGATTCTATTAATAAAGGGAAGATCCGTATACACATATTTCTAATTTGCTAAAATAAAAGAGCCAAGGCTAAATTAATAGGATAAGGATAAATTAAGGAAAAGCAAAGGTTAAATAGAGAAAGTGATGTCGCACTCCAAGTAAGAGCTAAAATTGCCAAAAAGGAGGCATGCTAAATATATACAAACCCATGCTTTTGGGGGGTCTTGGGCTTATAAATATGCCCTCTCCCATTCTTTTTTCCCATGCCTACTTCTTGTGAGCTCAGAGTGATTTTGAAATCAACACAACTTCCTTTGTCAGATATCATGTACAATTTGTAGATCCCCATTCTCACTTAATTTGGCCCAAAATCTTGGTTCCCTTTTTCTGTAAATGTTTATAACTATTTAGGGTATTGTTATGCTCCTACTAGAAAAGCAGTGACTTTCCTTTTTTTTTGACACATAATGAAATTATAGTTAATATGGTATAGTTTAAGGTTTTTAAGGAGCATTCATGCACAAACAGGCTAAACTATAACACTTTGGTTCTAATAACTTGTCCTTGGCCAACCATGAGAGTTTAGGTTCCCAAGCATTGTTACATAGATGGTGTGAATTACACATCTTGATTATGATATGAATTCTCAGAATGAGGGAAGGATATCCTCTTTCAATGGTTTACATGCCGAGTCCAATTGTTTTGTTTTAATGCTACATGCTTCACTGTTATGTATAAAAATCTTGTTTGTAAAGTACAATTTAATTTATGATTGGTCTCAAGAGCAAGAGGCTTCATGACCATCTATACAAGAATAGACACAACATTCTTGGTTATAGTGGTGGCCTGTGAAGGTACCTTAGAGGTCAATTTAATGCCATGTGGTTGTCACTCGCTTGCCAGGGACTTTACACAAAGGTGTTCCTTTGAGACCTTGATCCCTCTTAGATTGAACGTAGATCATTCTAGTGTATAAAGCAATGAGTCATATAACCCTGGTTCTTACATTGGTGGGGTGAGTAGACCCCTCATTATTGTTTTAGAGGATCTCCAATGGTATTGAGTAGATCTCCCATTAATATTGTATAGTGGGGTGAGTAGGTCTCCCATTGGCAAGATTTAGTAGATCTCCTGTTGGTATTGTATAGTGGGGTGAGTAGATCCTCCACAGTGGCAATGATGGGACTGACTGGATCTCTCGTGGTGTGGGTGTCGTTGGTTATTGGTCAAATATGAGGACTCATACTCTCATATGCCATGGAGATCAGGGCATATGAGTACTTAATAGATGGACAACTATGGATTTTTATAAAGGACTATCGTTTTTCAAATGATTTTAATTATTCAAGTGCAAAGTTAAATTATTGTGTAAAGCATTTGAGTGAAAGCTAAATGGAAAATTTAATTATGGGTGTGTGCTTGCATCAATCACCGAATCCAGGGACTAAGCTATCAGGTGGAGTCTAACCCATTAACAAATTTGGTGGGAGATGAATAGATTAAATACTAGAAAGTGGATGGCTGGGTGGACCTGAAAATATGGGTACTTTCCAAACAATGAGACCAAAAGTGATTTTTAAACAAGAAAATGGGAAAAAATCTAGGATTTTGTTTTAGACTATAGAATATTTGGAGGAATTACAGTAGAATAAGATGTACTGTTGAGCTATTAACCACATGTGGTTAACATTATGTTAACCACATGTGGTTAATACATTTCTACGACAACTATGTCTGCACACTTATGTAATGGGTGCTCGTACTATATTTTAAATCCCATCATTTGAGTAGGGAAATTCCCTAAAGATGCTCCCAAGTTTTGAGCTTCAAAGGATAGACAAAAGGATCTCGATTAGTTAGCCAAACCATAAAGAAAAGCCTTGTAACTGTGTTTTGGGCACCTCGGGTCACTTACTCCTCCGAGCAGCCTAGTGGGAAAAGGCTTGGAACTTTAAAAGCCAATTTCTCTTGTTTATAAGGCATTCTCCCATTTATGCAATAGAAGTGGAGTTTTCTCTCTCTTGTAACTCCAATCTAGCATGTGTGAAATGCTTAGGGTTAGAGTTAGGATTTGGGTGTGACTAGTGCTAATAGCGTTCTCTCATGAGTAAAAAACCAAAAAATTGAGCCTAATTACTTTGCAATTGGACTAATTGGAGTGGCATTAGTGTTGTAAACACTTTCCTTGACCTAAATCCATGCTTAGACCACTCCCATTAGGTTACAATTAGTACTAAATTAGGTCTGATTTACCTAATTTTCTTTCTTTTAAAGGGTTAATTGAGGGATGATCACATCATTAGATTAGCCTTAATATTGCTAATCCACCTATCAAAGCCTATCTCAAAACTCCTCATAATTAAAGAGTAAGAGGCTAAATGGTGATTAATAGTGAGATTAGAGATTAATTTTTAGTTAAGTTAGAGAGTATCTAGATTAGTTTAAAACCACTAATTTTGAGTTAACCTCTAACTTTAGTCTCTTCCCACCTACTTGTCATTAAGAGGGAATCTTAGTTGTCTCCCACTCAAAATTCAAATCTCCACCCAACCCAAATTCAAACTCGTGCGGCATAGGGACGTATGCTTTCGGCCCAAAAAACATACACACCTAAAGCCATGGCCGCGGCTGTTCACTCCTAAGCGTACACAAGTACGCTTTCAAAAAAAACTTTTTTTGGAAAAACAAATGTACACTCCTAAGCTACAGCCGTTCACACCTAAAGCTATGGTCATTAATTTATAAGGCCATAGCCATTCACTTCTAAGCGTACGGACGTATGTTTTCAAAAATGAATTTTTTTTTTGAGAAAAACATTTTTTTCCCGAGAAAAAAAAATGTACACTTCTAAGTCACGGTCGTTTACACCTAAAGCCAGGGTCGTTCACTTATAAGGTCATGGTCGTTAGTCGTTCACTCCTAAGCATACGGACATATGCTTCCAAAAAATCTTTTTTCGTGAAAAATATTCAAATCTTTAGAGGTGCCTAAGGTCTACCTCCTCTACTCATCACTAGGGTGATTTTTACACACACGAAACACTTAAAAAGATCTTATTTCACCTTAAAGGTGCGTTCACGCACGCAAGGCAAAAGCGAGCCAAAACTTATATTTTGGATCCGCACGTGCATCGTTGAAGTTTTTCTTAGCCTAAACACACACCATGGACACCTTTTGGTCCTAGTTGCATGCCCCAAGTTCCCCCATTCCATTGGGTGGCACCTTAACCATTGTACATTCACATGTGGCCAACATGCCAAACATGTTTGGTTGTGAGGGCGAAACGATTTATGAAGAGCCCTCATCTAGTGGTGCACCTCTGTTCATGCACCACAATGTGAATAGACATCCCGAGCACACACACGTGTATCCTTCTATAACCATGGGCTTATTCTCACCCCCATCTCCCCTTGATCCCCAAATTGACATTGCAAGTGCCTAGCACAAGCTATAGGAAGGGGAGTGGCACAACAATTTCACCCATGGACATTACATACACAACCAATGTGGGTGAAAATCTTCAAGCTCATGCCAAAATTCCACGGTACCCAGTATCCCACCTTGAGGTCTTCAACCAAATCTATTAGGCATTTGAAATTTTTGATGATAAGGCAGTGTAATGGTTCCAATCCTTGGACCCTCAGCACAAAGGCACTTTCAAAGTAGTGAGAGGCCTTCACTCTTGGATTTTCACCATACGGGCCCAAATGGAGCCCCGTTATCCAATTGTTCCAACTGGAACAAAAACCAAACGAAACCTTACGCGACTTCATAGCACACATTAATTTCCTCAAATCGTGTTGTGAAGAAAGGGAACAATTGAGTGACAAGCAATAAATGGATTGTTTCCTCTTGGGTTTGCATAATGCAAAGCTTCATGACCATCTATTAATGAGAGGCCCCTTAACCTTTGATCAATTCTGCAAATGGGTAATCTTTCTTGATGGAAATATGCAAGAAAGAGATTCCACACAATTGGTCACCAATCTAATGACAACCCAAAGCCCATTTATAACATTACCATCATCTCCTATTAATGGTGGCACCTCCCCCAACCAACCACTCACACATAGAGCCACCATGACCATCTACAATGCCCATCTTTCCATTCCAACCATTGTCTCTCAAATAAAATCCCATTGATCATGGAAAGATCAAAACCTGGTCCATTTCCAAGCCCATGGAGCCCATGTACTCTGACACCCTTGAGGCACCCATAACACATCACATGGACCCTAAACCAATTGTGCACACCCTAGGTGCACCTGTAGGGAAACCACCTCTTTAGTGTTTCCTTTACCATGGACCCCATAGAGCGGTTGCATGTACTTAGAAGAAAAGCCTGCCATTAACACCACAATGTCAAGGTTGTAGGATCGACCATTACTTCAAGGATTTCCCTTTGTAATTAGTTTTAACTCCATGGTCAAAGGCATGACATCCCTCAATGTGTTGAGCATTCAACATGGAAGAACCTATAGATAGAATGAAGAGGCTCTCCCATTTTCAGTAACTCCCTTAGTGGAATGATTTATTAATTAATCATCTCTTGGATCCCATGTATATTCTCAAAAAATTTGAGAGAATCATTTGAAAACATTTAATTACAGCTAAAGATAGTAAGGGTGCTCGAGATGGAAGCTTTGTATTTGGCATGTAGATCCTTACCATGCCTTAGCTTGACCTCTTAGTTTTAGTCCAGCCATCCTTAGTGTAGCTTGCTAAACAGAACTATTCCTCCAAGGCGTTAATCCAATTTTTGAGTTCTTCCCCCAGGTTAGACCCTTATTTGGAGAAACCTTCACGTTGAGCCCCTTGGGGTACTTGTCTTCCTAAGATCGTCCTCCGAAACAACTCCGGTGGCTTTGAGTTGGTTAAGGTTGAATAGATTTTTCATTTGAGATTTAAAAAATCAATATAGTAAATGGATGAGAATGTGATAGATGTGCATGTGAATGAATGGATGGATGTGGATAGATGTGCATGTGAATTAATGGATGGATGTGGATGGATGTGAATATGAATGAATGGATGGATGTGGATAGATGTGCATGTGAATGAATGTATGGATGTGAATGTGAATGAATGGATAGATGTGGATAGATGTGCATGTGAATGAATGGATGGATATGGATGGGTGTGAATGTGAATGAATGGATGGATGTGGATGAATGTGATGAGATGTGATGAATGGATGGATGTGGATGAATGTGATGAGATGTGATGAGATGTGAATGGATGTGATGAGATATGGATAGATGTGCATGTGAATAAAATGGATGGATGTGAATGTGAATGAATGGATGTGGATAGATGTGCATGTGAATAAAATGGATGGATGTGAATGTGAATGAATGGATGTGGATAGATATGCATGTGAGAATGAATGGATGGATGTGGATAAATGTGCATGTGAGAATGAATGGATGGATGTGGATGGATGTGCATGTGAATGAATGGATGGATTGGATGTGAATAAATGGATGGATGTGGATGAATGTGATGAGATGTGAATGGATGTGATGAGATATGGATAGATGTGGATGTGATGTAATGTGGATGGAATGAATGAGAGGTGATGTGGATAGATGTGGACATGATGTAATGTGGATGGAATGAATGTGATGTGATATGAATGGAATAAATGTGATGTGATAAGGATAGTTGTGGATGGAATAGATGTGATGTGATGTGGATGCAATGAATGTGATGGATGTGAACGGGTGTGATGGATGTGAATGGGTGTGATGAGATGTGAATGGATGTGATGTGATGTGAATATGATATGATGAGATGTAAATGAATGTGAATGTGATGTGATGAGACGTGAATGGATGAGATGTGATGTGGATGGATGTGATGTGATGAGATGTGGATCTAAATGAATATAAATGGATGTGATGTAATGTGAATGGATGGATGAGATGTAAGGTGGATGAATGTGATGTGATGTGGATCTAGGTAGATGTGAATGGATGAGATGTGATGTGAATGGATGTGATGTGATGTGATGTGGATCAGAGTAAATGTGAATGGATGTGATGTGGATATGGGTAGATGTGAATGGATGAGATGAGGATAGATGTGGATAGATGTGATGAGATGTAATATGATGTGATTGGATGAGAGTGGATGAAGACAATGGGAATACATATAACTGGATGTGGAATAAGCAATGTGAATTGATGTAGAAGAATGCGGAATAACGAGAAATGATATGGAACAATGTGGAAAGATGAGAGTTCGTTAGAAACTGTATTTTATGGCTTTTTTTAAATGACTATTTTATTTCAAGAATACTAGGGAAGCATTTTGACCATCTTGTGAATGAGGTCGTGGAGACTTAAGTAATAAAGTTGCAACAGCTGACAGAGAGTCAATGGAGGATATCTCGCGTAGCAAGGTCGGCCGAGGTCTTGACCAGCCTCAATTTAAATGGTGAGCTTCCGGTACAGTAGATGAGGGACCAAGGAAGCGGCCTATGAGTGAAGCGCTAGGTGACCTGCGAAGGAGCCTAGAGGGTGCTAACCATACGGTGCTCGGGCTCTCTGTCGCCAAAGATACCCACGCGCGCATCAAGGAAGAAAATGGAACAAGGTGTTAGAGTTGTTTTCTGAACTCAGACATGGATCTGGTTGATTGTCCTTGCTGGTCCTCAACGGATGAGTCCATGGCTCTTTTATATGGATCTGTTGGTTGATCTTGTTGATCTTGTTGATCTTCAACGGAGAGTCCATCTAGATTTTCTTATGTGATTATATTGCTGGGTTCTAGTTGCCAATGATGCCATAGATACATCAATGAAGGAATGATTGGAAATTAGAATTCAAGCTAGATATTTTGGAGGATTATGATCAGTGATACTATGGTTTCATTAAAAGATTGTTTTAAAGACAGCTGAATCTATGAAACAAGCGATTTCATATTGGGTGTGTAAGTGGTGTGACTATCTTGAAGTTTTCTTGAAGCACCAGCTAGGGGGCTTGTGAACTCTTTTCCCTGGTACCTGGGACAAAACATAACCAAATTTCTGAATGGATCCTATCACTACAATGGTTGGGTGGTTGGCTAACCCATGGGATTGGATGGGGTTAGGGTGAACTGATGGATCCCTAAAATGAGACTCAATTCTGTTATGTTACGATAGATGAAATAAATCTCTATGGAAAAGAATTAACAGTTGTGCCTCTTGATGATGAGGAAAAAATCGTTGGTCTCTATGATCCAAGTGCAAGTATCTTCCTTGAGATCTGACCATGTGACTTACAGGTTCGGTCGGATTAGTTTGGTTAGTTAAGGCTCTTGACTACGTTAGAATAAAAATATCCCGGAGGAATCGCCTATGTCTATTGGGCAAGGGAAGTTTTTCCGGTTTCCGTTTTGGAAGAACCAAGGGATTAGTCTCTTGTCCGGATATCCGTGGGCAAGGCCCTGAGTGAGAGGTTCTACAAGTGCTACTTCCGCTGCTAGCACCCTGGAATTTGTTGTGTGGAGGGGGCAAGGATTTTTCACCAACACATCATTAAAAAAAAATAGGAGGTGCTAGGCCAAGCATTAACACAACTAGAAACACATGTGCAAACCACGCAAGAGGCTACAGCAAAATATGACAAGCTTTTGCCACGAGGGAAGAAACTATTACAATGCTCCTAGCAGAGAAGGACATAATAGCTCAACTCATATAATAACTAAGCCAATAACATCAGCCCCACAGCCAAGAGCGTCGAATGAGAGGTTAAAGAACCTCATGGAGCGAGCCTCGTAGTGTTGGCTTCACCTTGCCAATGGTTCCTCGAGCCCTCTATGAACCTTTTCTACACTAACACTCATTTTTGCAATATCACATTTCTGTTAGTGAGGATCTAACCCAAGGGCACCTTGTATTAATCCAGCATAATTCTGATAAGGGTGGTGACCCCACCCATCATCATGGAAAGTTTTCATAATGATATATATCTACTGATTATACAACCGTGTACACATATGCCATGCATCCTATTTCTCATAATTTTAGGTCATGGTGTAAAGTACTATACAATCATGTATGCATATGCCATGCATCCTATTTCTCTTAATTTTATGTCATGGTGTAGAGTACTATACAACCATGTATACATATGCCATGCATCCTAGCATCATGTATTGGTTTGCCAAAGGGCTTTGGAATGTCATTATTAGCTTCAAGGTAAGCCCTATCTCACTAAGGATAGTGATGTGGTGATACTAGTTTAGATGTAATTGTGGCAACTACCTTTGCACCTTCCATAGCAAAAAAAAAAACCAGACGGGTTGGTAGGGATGCACCAGCACATCCATTTATGGAACTTTTCTTGAAAAGGAGCATTATTCATCATATTGGCTCATATAAAACGACTATAATAGGCCTGATATGTGCTTGTTTTTCTTTACCAAGTGCATAAGAAGGAAAGAGGCCTACTTATGCAAGCAGTTAGAGTTCGAGCATATGAATAAGGGAGACTTAATGGATGAGTTTCTCACAAGGATCAAAGATATTAAAGAGCAACTTGCATATATTGATAAGGCCTATCTAGATAGTTCATTGGTGTTTACTATTCTCATATAGCTTTACTTATTCATACCAATTTTTTGCATCCACTCTTTGGCTCATGATGAAGGGTAAACCCATTGTCATTATGTTTCATGAGTTGCTTTCAAAGTTTCTCTTGCAAGAAGAGAAATCCCCATGCAAAACCAAACTAGTATGTGTATGCCAATCAAAAAGGTAGTTAAACAGGTGAAGGCAAAACCTTCTCTCCGAGCCTACAAGCCAAAGGTAGAATCAGCCCATTATTTTTGGCAAGGATGTAGAAAAGGGGGGTGATAAGCTAAAGAATAAAGGAAAATGCAAGTATTGTCGGAAGACAATACTAGCTACTATATCAATGAGTGTAGAAAAGGATAGAGAAGGAGGAGAAGAAAAATTCAGGCATGATTGTGGCTTTGATACATTGCTACAAGTGTTGAAAAGAAGGAGTCTATGAACTATACACAAGATGATTGGTCATTCACTGTGCATTGTAGTGTGCATTGTAGTAGTATGACCCTTCTATTTATAATGTATGCATGACAAATTAGCATGTATAGTATTTTGATAGCGATGCTAGTAAGAAAATTACTTCTTAGCATGATTTGTTTTCCTTAAGTTTTCTCCTTAAGGAGGCAGGGTCAAACAACTCCTCATTTTCATTGAAAGGAGTTGGTAAGGTTGTGCTCAGTACTACAAATGGTGGTATAATTTCTCTTTGAAAAGTCTTGTTTGTTCTAGGTATTTAAAATCACTTGCTCTCAATCTCTCTACCATTGCTAGGGTAGGCCTAGTGATCAAATTGGTTGGTGACAGGTGTATAACTCATGACTCAAGTGATGGAGACATCATTATAGTATCTGGTACTCTAAGCCATGGGATTTACAAGTTGGAAGTATAAAGAGATTGGCACATGATTCTTGTTCATACTCCCATACATGCTATGAGTGACACGGAGATGTGGCATGGAATGCCTACTTTGGTCACTTGAAGTTTGAAAGTTTGTTGTACCTTAAAAGGCAAAATATGGTGTCAGATTTACCAAAGCTTGAGGCCACTATTAAAGATGTATATGAGGGTTTCATTTTAGGCAAGATGCAACGGGCATCATTCCCAAAAGATGGATTAGTAAGGGCTATATAACAATTTATACATAGTTATGTACTAGTAAGGACTATTTAAAAATTATAGCTTATACATAGTGATAGTGATGTATGTTATCCTAACACCATTGATTGGGAAACATCTATACTTTGTGACTTTTATTTGATGACTATTCCAAGAACATCTAGGTATATCCATTTTTGTAGGAAAATTTAGAGGTTTTTACATGCTTTAGATACTCTATTTCTATGGATAAAACTATGTCTACATATAAAGTTGGCATCCTTCGTATAGATTGAGGGGGGGAGTACATGTCAAAGGAGTTTCATGCATATATGGATGAAAGAGGCATAAAACATCAATGCATGGTACTTTACACACCTCAACAAAATGGTGTGGTTCTAAGAGGAAGAATAGATCTTTCATAGGAGATGGCATGTTGCATCATTAAAGGCCAAGATTTGCTTCATGTTTTTCAGTAGTTGTATGTGCCACTTATATGCTAAATGGGTAGACAGATGCCCCACTAAGGCCTTGTAGAAACTTAGAATGGCAAGAATCCCTCTGTGGCTCACTTACGTGTTTTTGGTTATCTTGCTCTTGTGCCCTAGTAACCATGAAATAAGTTGGATGATAAGGCGATAAAATGCATTTTTGCGGGATAAGTGATAGGCTTGATTATTGAACCATTTGATGCATCACTTTATATGAGCAAGCTATTAGGGTGCCTCATTGGGTAAAAAATAAGTCACCTTTAAGAATATATAAAGTGAATGGTTGGCAAATGTATATTCTATATAGACCTAGAAATTTAGGAATTTGGGGCGAATATTTTGTATTTCTTATATAAAATGGTAGTACCTAACATTTTTTTAGCTAATCTTTTCTAAAAACCTTTTAAAAGTGTATAAAGTTGGGCAATTTTTTAGAAAAATGGATTTTAAAATAGCCAAATAATTTTGGTGGCTCTTGAAAAATAGCCAATTGGCTATAAATATCCCCTAATTATTTCCTTGGTGCCTCACCTATCTATATAATATGAGGCCAGATATCCAGTAGTGAAGTTACCTCTAAGATGTCTTCTGAATTCCTACAATAATTTGGATTAAATGAAAGAAGATAAGTGTCTCTCTGGCACTTGCTCAACCCTCTTGAAGGAAGAGATCAATTACTCCACAATCAAATGTGCTCCTGCTCCTATCATGAGACCATAATGCATTGAACTTTTGATACTAGGATTTGGAATTTAGGGTTTATAATGTAAGGTTTGGGGTTTGGGGTTTAGGGCTTAGGGTTTAGAATTTAGGCTTTAAGATTTGGGGTTTAGTGTTTAGAATTTGGGATTTAGGGTCTATAGTGTAAGGTTTAGGATTTAAAATTTAGGCTTTGAGATTTTGGATTTGGGGTTAAAGGTTTAGGGTTTGGGTTTAGGGTCTAGGATTTACAATTTGGAGTTTTGGGTTTAGGGTTTATTGGGGTTTGGGTTTAGGGTTTAGGGTTTTGATTTTAGGGTTTAGGGTTTAGGGTTTAGGGTTTAGGGATTAGGGTTTAGAGTTTGGAGTTTGGGCTTTAGGTTTTAAGGTTTAGGGTTTAGGGTTTAGGATTGGGGTTTGGGGTTTGAGATTTAGGTTTTAGGGTTTAGAGTTTAGGATTTCAGGGTTTAGGATTGGGGTTTGAGGATTTGGGGTTTGGGGTTTACAGTTTACAGTTTAGGATTTAGGATTTAGGATTTAGGGTTTAAGGTTGGGGTTTGGAGATTCGAGTTTAGGGCCAAACCTATAGAAACTTATGCTAATAATGGGTCTTCAATCCACTAAGCTTATCGCTTTTGTAAATGCGGTCTTGAGGCACTACATGTGACATGTTGGTGTCTCAAATGGTGTGATGTCCTTCTTTATTCTTTTGTCTTTTCTCTTAGTTCAAATCTAAGGGGATTTGGGTAATACAACATTACCTTATATCGGCCTAAACATTATGATTAGACCTTCACTCTCCTTTAATTCTTCTAGAGCGCCTTTACTATCATGAGATTATCATGAAACAAACAATGATGTGGATGATTCCATATTACATTGGCCATATTTTTTAATATTTGCATGGGATTTAGGAGATGATTTATCAGTAAGAAGTCCCAATAGGGGAGTTCATGAAAGATGGAGAGTCTTATCATTCCATTTGAGGTGGAAGTCCCAATAGGGGAGTTCATGAAGATGGAGAGTCTTATCATTCCTAGTGGAAGTTGGTTTCCATTCAATCACCATGACTCTAACCAACCACACTTGCCTTCAAAGATCGTGGTTTTCAACCAATGTTGTCATACCATATTTTTGAGATGTTCAAAGTGAACCTGAACGTTGCCACATATTGGACATGCATGATAATTGATAAACTTGTATATGAAGTAAAACCAATTGAAATGAATATTAAGCGTATAAAAATACTCACTATACCATACATGAAACACTTTACCCAAAATAAAGTCCTGAGTCTTGAATAGTTATGCATGGTCCACATCAATATAGCCTTGATGTCACATCTCATTGATTTTTATGAGATATTGACATATCTTGCGCCACAAAATTTGAAGCTCTTCAATATGTGGTTCCATGTATACATCCATGTTCTTAACTTTATATATTTCCCTGCTGGTATAAAAAGAGCAAGCATCAAATTCCCCTTCTTGATACTCATACATGGTGGAATAATATTATAATTCACCAATATTGCTGACCATGTAGACCATGTTATGGAATGCAATATAAATGGATTTATATCATTTATTCCCAAACCAAGTCGTAGTCGAATTAAGTGTCGAGGCTTCTACATAAACTTTGGCCATTTTTTCTCCAAATGTTTCCATGTAGCACACAATCAATTGGAATCTTTAAGCTACTATCACAAGAGAAATTTCTGGAGTGCCATGTCATTAGAATAACTATGTATGTGTTATACTCTAGGAATGATTAGAAAATGTATCAATACTTTTGAAGGAATTTTGTTTTCTAGCACATTTTGTGATATCAATTGAGCACCACATTTTGGACAAGGTATGCTACTTGAAAATTCTTCATGATATAGAATGCAATCATTTGGAAATGCATGGATTAAAATTATAATACATGCCTATACTAGTTAGTATCTTCTTTGCTTCATCTCATGTCTCAAGTTTGACCTTCAGGTAATTAAGTCCATAGAAATCTATTATTGCCAGATGAAAATATATTGATTCACATTTGTGTAACTTAAAAGCGACCTAAAAACCGCAGAGACATTATTGTTAGACTATCCATACCTTGACTATAAGTTGAGAATTGAGAGGTAAGATCTTAATCTATAGGTTTTTTTTCTCCTTGATAACAATGAGACTTCTGATCCTTGCCTCCTCTTGTGAGATATTTGTTTGATGGGAACCAAATCTATCATGTCCTCCATTGGTTCCTTGATCATTAGAGACAAATCCTTTGTGTTAGGCAACTCTTCCTTAATTTGCACTTCCACATAGTCTTGACCAGAGTGTGCTTTCTCAACCCCTTGTGAATTTCTAGAGGCATATCTCCACCTTCCAAATTGCTTTATCCATCCCTTGTGAATTTCTAGAGGCATGTCTCCACCTTCTAGATTGCTTTCTCCATCCCTTGTGAATTTCTAGAGGCATGTCTTCACCTTCCAAATTTCCTTTTCCATCCCTTGTGAATTTCTAGTGGCATATCTCCACCCCTTCTAGATTGCACACACATTCGGTTACACTCACAAGCTGCAGTGCTAGCTAGGTCTTGGGCCTATGAAAAATCATGATCAATCTTTTTCTTATGAGAAGACATTTGACAAAAATAGTACTTACATTAGTCAAACACTAAAACATAGTACTTATATTAGACAAAAATAGTACTTATGCTTTCTCCATCTTTTGTGAACTTCTAGAGGCATGTCTCCACCTTCTAGATCGCACATGCTCATTTGATTGCACTGGCAAATACTATTCTTTATCCTTATGAAAAAAGTAAACATGAGAAATCTTTTACTTATTAGAAGATATATATTTAATAAATATATATCCTTTTCTTATCAAAAGACATATATTTAAGATATAAATGTTGATATTTAAAACCGTTGGTCCACTAATAACAAAAATATCTCAATGTTTACAAGCCATCTTAATTGACCACCAAAGCCCATAACTTTGCACCCAGCTTTCGTGGAAATTGGCTAAGGAAGGAAACAACATTTATAATTAAAAAAAGCCTTGAAATTGGGCCAACCTCTTGTAGTGATTCAATATTAATTGGTACGCACCATGCTAGTATTATGAATGATTTCCATGCTCTAGTTAGTATTATGAATGATTTCCATGTTGTTGTTCACTATTTCCATGTTGTTGTTCACTTTATAGCGTTATTGGTGTTTGAGTAAGCGTAATCATGTTGGGATTGATTGAGGTGGATTCTTATATAATTTTAATAACTAATGTGATGTACATCTTGATGAGCATAGGTGTGACGATGGAATAGTGCAAAGTCATTGGTGGAAGTGTGAGATTTCTAATTAAGGTGTTGAGTGGAGCCAATTTTTTGGGTCAAGATCTTAGATTTCCTAATTGGATTTTATATCCCCAATTATTTATGCCATGTAATTTTTTAGCAAGATGGCTAAAAAGCCCGAGCTCCAAGAGCTATTTATGCATTTCTCTATAATTGGAGGAAGGGATAAATTTATGAAAGATATTATTCTCTCGTTGGTTTTTTGAATGAATATTATAAATGGGAAGTAGAGCCACCACCTGAAGGGTGCAGATTGGACCCAGTGTGGTGTTTTCTTCTCTTCCTTGCATGCTTTCTTCTCGCATTTGTGGTTTATTCTTTTCTTGTAGAACTAATCTCTTTTCAAGGCAATATATAATGGAATATTTCTTTTGATAAAGTGTCACTTCTTTTGCATATATTAACATTGGGTCTTGATCTGATGTGATGGATTAAACTATCTGGTCAACTCTATAGACTTGGTTTTTGCTTGATATAACTTAAATCTTTATACTTAATCATTTGTGTATCCTAATCTGAATGGTAAATTTAGTATGGCTATATAGAAAAGTTCATTATCGGTTATATGGAGTTAGATTGCATTCCCTTAATTCAAAGTATAGCTATGATGTTACCAAATTGGTTGTTGTCAGAACATTCCTCATACTAATTTCCCACATATAGTGTGAGCCTATCAAGTACATTCTTAGATAGGGGACACTAGTGAAAGGAGGATGGAAGGGAAACCTTTCTCTTCTTAGCCTAGTGTAAAACCGATCGCTTGAGAATTCCATAATAAAATCCTCTCTTTCCCTAAGAATAAATCTCTATGGTAAAAATCTCATCAACAAATAGAGGCCATAGATCCCCATTGAGTGTTTTTGCACCACATGTTTCATGTGTTTAATTGGATCTTGGTTTTGTTGTGACTCTTGCAGTAACACCCAACTAAAACTAACGAAACCCCAAAGGAAAAAAAATGAATTACCAAGTTTTAGATTGCCAATCCGATTCCATTCAACGATCCCAAGTTTTTGATCACCACCTACATCCCAAATTTTGGATCGCCACACCTGACTCTTGCTTGTCGATCCCAATGCTTTGATCCTGATGACACGACGATCCTAAAATCTTCACTTCTGGTTGTCAATCTCAATTCTCTTATCCCGATTTGCCGATCCTAACTTTAGATCGCACACACACAGTCTCTCTCTCTCTCTCTCTCTCTCTCTCTCTCTCTATATATATATATATATATATGTGTGTGTGTGTGTGTGTGTGTGTGTGTGTGTGTGTGTGTGTGTGTGTGTGTGTGTGTGTGTCTCCTTTGGTGAGGTTTGTCGATGAAGATGCATAGACTCCGGGGTCTTTCCTTTGAGTTCCTTGTTAGAGATAGATGGTTTGGCTGTGGGAATTTCTTCAGGAATAGCCTGCTGATTGTGAGGTTTTGGCATCGAACTTCGTAGGTGAGAATGGGGTTGAAGGAGTAGAGGCTTTGTCGGAGAGTCGGTCGTTGGCGCAAATGGTAGGTCATTGTGTAGAGGGGCTTTTGTGGAAGAGGCTTGTATCCTTTTGCATTCAGCATCATAGATATCCATTAAAGTCGGATCCTCTTCCTTGCTATATGGTATTGTCACTTTTTGTCGTCGTTGACCATCATGATGACTCTATCGCTAGCAAAGCACAATGGTGCTTGGGCAGCAATAGCATGGAAGGATCTATGCGAGATAGATGTTTTAAGATATCCACAACAGACTCTTGCATAAACCATCCCTCTACCATGCTTGATTTTGGCATTTCTCTTTATCTCACAAAGTCCTTTAAGGTTTTCATGAACCTTTCAAGAAAAAACATCCATCAAACATGGACAAAACACAAAGTGCCACTTCATCAACCAAATGCACCACAAGATGCAATTGGCTAGTGAGAATTGTTCTAGGAATGTTTTTCTCGATTATACATACTGCCTCAATAGAATTGATCCTACATCCATTGAGCTATCTCAATGGATGTAGGATCTATCTCCTTTCAGGATATGTACCTACATACATAACAATCATGTTTACTATTTATTATACATGTGATCTCATGAGAATACCAAATATTAAATATAACTTAGAGAGTGAGTTCAAGAGAAGATTCATACCTCACCAAACTTTCTATTTATATATATATATATATATATATATATATAGTGTTTTTATCCCTCTTTTGATAGGATTCCCCATTTGTCTTCTCCACTAATCCATTACATTGAGGGTAGTAAGGAGAAGAATATGTGTTTACTTCTAAGTTTCCTTCCTCCAAACATAACACATCCTTCTAGCAGTTCCAAAGAGAAAAGGATACTAAGTTCTATTCTTTTTAAGACTCTTGGTGATAGGGTGAGGTAATTTCTCTTGTAGCTTAGGTTTAGAACTAGCCTTTTTTGTTATTCTTTGGCATGATGAATTGTTAACATGATGTTCTTTCTCACTACTTTTCTTTTGAACCACAAGACTCTCAGCCTTGTGAGGTCTATAGTGACACTAGCAGCATGATAAGCACCTCGACCTCCATAGTATTCATGTTCTAATTTCTTCAGCCTTTACTCCGTCCCTTACACGTATGAGTAACATCTTCCCCATAGCTTCTTTGTGAGCATGGCCACCTCCCCACAATGAATCAAGGTAGCAACCATTCACGACTCCCAAGCTTGCCTTCAAACTCTGCATTGGCCATTAATCTTTAAATCGTTCTCTGGTCTCTTACCAAAAAATTACTTCTGCTAACTATGTGTTAGTAGTGTAATTACTACTATTCATAATTCTTTTCTTGAGCCAATCAAGGGTTCACCTCTACCACTGCTTCCTATTGAGCTCGGGGTTCAAAGTCTAAGGGTGGCTTTGTTTGAATAATGGGGAGACAAGGACTCGATTTCACATTGTCTTGATCAGTTAAGAGTCATGGAAGAAGACACAGACCTAGCATTTGAGAAAAATGAGATTAGAGCTCAAAAGATTAAAGACAGATTTGATAAACTACAAAAGAAACCTAAAACCAAGGTAAATTCATTGGTACTCAGATATGATAACAAGCTAGATAATAGACATGATAAAAATTTGATGATCCATTGGGAAGGGCCTTATCAAGCTAGATAATAGACATGATTTGAAAAATTGATGATCCATTGGGAACGGCCTTATCAAGCTAGATAATAGACATGATAAAAATTGATGATCCGTTAGGAAGGGCCTTATCAAGTCCATCAATGTTTTATAAATAGGTCATTTCAGTTAAAGGATTTGAATGGAGACTTACACAAAGATAGAGTAAATGGTCTACCAGCTTAAACCATTCTTGACAAGAGTAGATTGAAAAAGATCCATTTGTTAAGGAAGGTACGTAGGAGGCACTACGTACGTACCTTAACAAATGAGGGGATGTTGCATGGACTTGCTTATAGCTTGGTTCTAGATATTCCAAGTGTGTTCCATGCCTCCAATGCTCCAACTGAGATCAAATTGAACAAAAATTAAAAAAATGTTTAACCTAAACAAACTAGTGGGTTTGCATTCAAACCAGGCAATGTGCTAAACACCAATGCAAAGGTATAGCAAGGGACTCCTTACCTAAATAATGGGCATATCCCTGCACTACCTCAAAGTAGAGATGTAGCAATTAGAAGAGCAGATGATGGTGTTGAAGAGAAGTTTCAATGATGAAGAAGGCATGGAAGATCATGTTTCAACTTTAGTAGACCAAGCACATGCTGAGATGATGTAAAAATGACAACACGATGAAAAGTTGGTAGATGTGGAGAGGGATAGAGGCAATGCTCAATCAAGTGTAGATAGTGAAGAGACTAAACTAGAAACCAATTCTAAACAACTAGAGTCATAAAACCAAGGAACAACTTTAAAAACTTTTTTATCAAATGCATAACAAATTGCATAAAGCCTAGAAAGAACAACTTTACTACAAACTTCTTTATCAAATGCATAACAAATGACACCTTGAGAAAGATGACATGATACCACAATCGTGGAGGCTCTATAGACAATCTTGAGAATCAATTAGGAATCAAGCTGGATAGAGACTCATGAGAGAATAGCACATCACCATGCAAATCGATACAATGACACAAGTAGTGGCATTATACACACACTAAAGTGCAGGCGTGCAAATTTTCTTTTGCAAAAGCTTGGCCACACTTTTAAGAAATCAAAGATGCAGGCATCCATATTTGAGAAATCAAGGAGCTCTTGCAAGGGTAATCCACTCCCCTAGATAGAAACCTAGACGTAGTGAAGACACAAGTGAAGGCAATTGCCTCCAATGAGTAGTGGGTGGAGAGATTAAAGGATAATATCTACACACTTAGGACGAGGGATGACACACTAAATAAACGACTTGCAAGAGAGCAATGTGAGTAATGGGTGGAGAGATTAAAGGATAATATTTACACCCTTAGGATGACGGATGACACACTGAAGAAACAACTTTACAACAATGATTATATCTACACACTTACAAGAGAGCAATGTACAACAATGAGCAATAATAATATCTACACCCTTAGGATGAGGGATGACACTCTAAAGAAACAACTTGTGAGCAATGTACAACAATGATTATCACATCAACTATTGCTTCAAAAAATTATCCTCTAGAAAGGTTGTACAGGGTTAAGGGTGAACAAAACGTGCATTGACCTAGTTTTGTACCATATTTGATGGCTGTTTGTGTATCCCTACTGCCACTATTTGTGAGCAGATGTTGGATGTAGCAAAATCATTAAGGTTCTCTCAAAGTCCTTTATCCAAAAACAAAATTCATAAACATTTTTAGATCCTTGAAGTAGGCCTAGCCTTCACCATGAAGGTTAAAATGGTGGCTGATGGAATGATGGATACTTTAATAAAACCTTCTTAGGTTGTTAAAAACATCTTTCAATTTCATCTTTCTTACATTGAATCAAGCTTTAATCTCTCATTGTTGGGACGAAAAGAGGCTCACTCCTCTTCTCTAATCCCTTAATGTTATTTTTTGAAGGTAGAGGCCACCTTGTGTAATGATCTATACACCACTGATACTGAGCAGCTCTGACTTGTATGTATGTATAATGCACATCTACAGTAAGTTGTACAACATTAAGGTACAAAGACACATGCTGTACAACAATGTACCTCCTAAGCTTTAATTTTAACATTTAGAAGTTCATATCTAGCATTAATAAACCCTAAATGGATCAAATTTATAAGGCCTTCAGAATGGGACATGAAACCAAGGCCACCTGACCTGTACATTGTCCTCTCCAAGAGATCCCAATAAAGCAGGAAGAATGTCGCCGGCAGCAATCGGTCAAGGCGGCATTCATAGCTCTTCTATAAGCTTAGTTTTGGTCTAAAATCAGGTGCTGCAAATGGTTGAGTAAACTCATCAGCACAAGCCATTCTGATTCTTTCAGGCGTTGCCGGGCTATCTAGCACAAAGAAACCATCGTGTCCATGCTCTTTCCTGGCCGCAACAACAGCGTCTTTTATAGCAAAAAAAGCTGCAGATGCAAGGAACAGAGGCGGCTCTCCCACTGCCTTTGACGAGTGGATGGCCCTAACATTAGGTGCATCCTAGGACCCCCTCCCAAAAAAAAAAGAGCAAGTTTAACCAGCAATACAAAGCACGTAATGCCAAATATAAAATCCAAATTAAATGACTACCTTCAGAAGGGAAACCCGAAACTCCCCAGGAATATCATTTGCTGTGGGTAATTTATATGTTCCTGGACCCTGTGTAAACAGGTGGCCGGGCTTTACCCACAAATGATCTTTATCGCCCCATTTGACCTCTTCCAGAGCTACCCATCCAAGTCCTTGCACAAAGGCTCCCTCAATCTGCAAACATTTTGAGTGTCAGCAATCAGACCATCAGTATCTGCACGTGCTATATATGTCTTGCCCCAAGGGAGGACGATGCTGTAAAGAATCTACAGGGCGTGGCTATTGCTTTTCATGTTGACAATTACTTCCTGAGGCCTGCGGGATGTCCAAGGCATTGATTGGAGTGGTGAGGTTAAGGCCCTCCAAGGCATTGCTTAGAGTGTTAAGTGGATCAAAAGGACTTAGGGAACAACCAAGTCATTGGAGTGCTTAACGTGAAAGGTCCAAAAATGCCTAGGGCTGTACTACCAGAGAATATATAAGAAACTTTGGAAAAAGGGATACAACCTGCCCAATGTCAATAGCAGGATTCAGTGATGTCCCAACATCCATGACAATGTCTACTCTTCGTATTTGGAAATCTCCCGTGAGGGTGTCAACCTCAACCTCAGCGAAGGCAGCTCCAAAGGTGAAGTAATTGAAAGGCCTCCCCTTGCCAGTACTCCAATCAAAGCCAATATCAGGAGTTGCATGGAAACCATGAGCTGACAGGTCTACACGCTCGAGAAAGCACGCATTAGCCAACTGCACAGCAACAATAAATTTTTAAGGAAAAAGTAAGAGTAAATTTTATCTTCCTTTTTCTACTTCCCCGCAACCCCCCCACACCCCCCAAACACACACCCACCCACCCACTGATATACACAAAGACATTTATGCGCGTACGTACGTATTGTACATATTGGTGGGTATTGCACATATATAAATTGTATGTGTTGTGCATCATGCACATATGTATATATGTATGTAAGTAATACGTGCACATGTGTGTGTGCGTGTACATATGTATATATGTATGTATGTAATATGTGCACGTGTGTGCGTGTACGCGTTCATGTGTATTTACATATATGTATACACACGCATACACTCACTAACCCTCCGAAGAAAGAGGGCCAAGTAACTTAAATGATAAAACAAGAACAGGATCCTAAACCATGATGAGTTTGAAAAAGTGTGAGACCTGAGAAAATGATGAGAAAGAATTCCTTTCCGACACAGGTTGCATGCGAGCTTTTATCTGTTCACATGCATCTAGAACTGCTTGACCATACATGTCTGAGCTTGCCGAAGCTGCTGTTGGAGAAGCATTTGGAACCTGATAAAGCAGCACAGAAAATGTTGTGTTGAGAAAATATCTCCCAAAGAATATAGACCCTCTAAAAGAACAAAAACTGATGTCTCACTTTAGTAGCAAATAATTGGAGCCTTTTAGGTACCTTATCTGTGCTTGTCTCAGAGATAAACACTGAGCTTGTAGGGATGCCAAAGGATGAGGCAGCAATCTGTGCAACTTTGGTGTGCAAGCCTTGTCCCATTTCGACTCCTCCATGTGTGACTAGAACCGTCCCGTCCGTATAGACTTGAACCAAAGCCCCTGCCTGCAGACTCCATGAGAGAATATAGAGAAGACCTAAATTAGAACAAGCAAATTCATAATTGAAAAAGAATGACCATAAGAAAGTGCATTGCAATTGACTATGCAGGTCAAGCTCGGCAGCTTGTTGTTTCTTAGGACAGCCCTGCAAACCTACCAGCATCCGAAAAGAAGAAAGACCCTAAGGGTCTATGAGACTAAAAATAAGTACATATGATCCATGAATAACTGGATGTCGGAAACAATAAACATCTACCAAATAAAACAGGCCTACGTACTATGTGAGCCCGTGTATAAAGATGTTAGCCACATTTGGTTAGAATTACTTCCCACACAGGGTCTCGCCACTGTTGTAACACTCTTCGAAACCGCACCATGCGCTTTAATGACGTAAGGCTATGGGATCTAGCCGAGTCTACAACATGTGTACTGTTGGCTAAGATGGAATTTGTATATACATAGCATAGATGTTAGCTTAACTAGCTTTTGGACCCCTAGACATATCATGGACAGCCGGGCATTTGTGAAGGCCATGTATCAACTGATCAGTCGGTAAAAACTCACTGATTTCTATCATGCCAGAGAGTCCATAGTGCCCAGAATCTTGTCCACGCAAGGAACTGTGAGTAGTCTGATAATTCATTGGAATGTCTGCCAAAAAGCTAGAATTGCTTGGAAATAGGATGCGGAGGAAAACAATCCTTCAAATATCCAGAAAGCCTATCAAGAAGAGCACGAGAATACTGACAGTGCCAAAGCAAATGAGGTACCATTTCTCGTGCATGATACAGTGTAGTGAGGTAATGTCTCTTGGCCAGTAGTATACCCACAGGAAGCACCCCAACCAGGCATCTCCACAAGAAGACTCTCTGTTTCAAAGGCAGTTTATTTTTCCAAATTCTATTAAGGCATGTTTTCCACCAACGCAATGGCTTTAATATCTGCCAAAGCTGATTAGCATGCTCAGCAATCCATGGGGGAGGAATAATCAACTTATATGCTCTGGCTGCAGTCAACTGAACAAATGACATACGCTTATAACGAGGCATCTATCTATCTAATCCAATCCATCACCCTCTTTTGTGCATTTAGCAGCAGAACCAGTTGTATATTTTATGAAAGACATTTTAACAGTATATACATATCGAACATGTGGATTTATTTACAGTGATTCATATTTACATCTCAGTCTTATGTATCATAGATTTTGAATTCTATGTGGCATGAGACAACTCATATCCAATGTCATCATCCATAAAAATAATTCCACTTCCTTTACTACTTTAGCCCATTTTTTTTCCAATTCTTATGGCAGCTTCTAGAGTTACTATTCCACTTCCTTTACTATTCCACTTCCTTTACTACTTTAGCCCATTTTTTTTCCAATTCCTATGGCAGCTTCTAGAGTTACTGGTTGACCCATTAGTGGTTGATATGTTGACCAATTAGAAGATTGAATTGGGGTGTTGCCTTAATGAGACCACTTTGCGTGGTGTTTGCCATCCATCCTAACCAATTTTCTCTTTTTTCTTCTCTTTTCCTTTAACTGTCCCTATAGGCATAACATTCTGCTGCAACACATTAGTCACAACCTTTTGTTTTTCTTTATCCAAATGGGTTGAAAGAGAAGTCATCATAGAGCCCCGAGGTTGAGGCACCTGTACTGATGGTTGAGCTTTTGTCAGAGAAGAAATTACTGTCACGGGTGGCTTGTGGAGAACACTCGGGCATTCTGATGCATGATGCCCAAATTTATGACAATTGAAACATGCACTTACAAAGACTCCCCATTTCAATTCAAAATGCTTATCATATGGATGAGGATTTTGCACATGTATGGGCTGATTTGCAAGAGGGTATTGCTGTCCCATCTTATGTCATAAGAGATGGATATCTCATGATGCAAAATCGTATGTGTGTGGTAAAGAACCTTCGCCATAAGGTTATGGATGAGTGCCATGCCTCCATATGCAGGTCATAGAGGCATTTTGGCCACAGCACAAGCTTTGGAGAGGTATTTCTTTTGGCCAGATATTCGCAAGGATATTGAAGCATATGTACGTGAATGTACGGTATGTCAAAAGGTCAAGTTTGACCGACATAAAACACCTGGATTGCTTCAGCCTTTGCCTATACCAAATGAACCATGGGAAAGCATTGCTATGGATTTCATTATGGATTTGCCAAGGACGCCACAGGGAAATGATGCTATTTGGACCATCATTGACAGGTTTAGCAAGCAGGCACATTTCATTCCCGTGCGCAAGACAATAAAGCCAGATCATATGGCTAGGATGTTTTTGGCACAGATATTCAAACACCATGGCATGCCTAAATCTATTGTGGGGGATAGAGATCCTAGAACCACAAGCTTATTTTGGCGCGCATTGTTTGACAATATGGGTAAAAAGCTGAACTTCTCATCAACTTACCATCCACAGACAGATGGGCAAAGTGAAATAGCAAATTCAGCCGTCCTCGACTTGCTGAAATCTTATGTATCCGACCACAAATCGGATTGGGAGAAGTATTTACCACTTGTGGAGTTTGCCTACAACAATACGGTACATACTTCTACGGGCAAGGCGCCCTTTGAGATTATCTATGGCAAGGTGGTACTACCACCCATCCTTCGTACAAAGGATGAGATTTTTGCAGCAGATGAGTATGTCAGAGACTTGGATACTGCATTTGCACAGGTACGGACAGCCATACAGAGGTCTCAAACCAAGAATAAAAAGACAGCTGATAAGCATAGAAGGGATGTACAATTCAAACAAGGTGATTGGGTCTTGCTAAAATTTGAAAAGGCACGCCTTCGGAAGAGGCCAGGAAAAGAGGGAAAGTACCCTAAACTTTCCAACAGGTACTATGGACCTTTTCAGATCTTGGAGAAGATCAATGATGTTGCATTTCGGCTTGTACTCCCAGATCATTGGAACATGCATAATGCTTTTCATGTCAGCCTATTGAGGCCTTATGTGGGACCGACACCGTTTGAGCCGGTTTTGGAAGACCCACCCGAGGTGGATGAGCTGGAAGAGATTCTTCAACCTGAACAGATTGTTTTTCACAAGGAACGAAAGCTTGCGGGAGGCAAACTTGTTCGTAGGTACCTTGTGAAGTTCAAGAATTATTCAGCTTTGGATGCGAAATGGATGGATGAGGCCTACTTCGAGGATTACCTAGATCTTTTGAAGGCCTATCTGGAGGCTTTTCAGTTGCGGTCAACTGATTAGAAGCCGGGGAGATGTCACAAACCCCTATATTCTAGGGACATGCGGATGCGTGTCAGGCCTAGAAACATGCGGATGCATGTATGTATTATACCTGGACATGTGTATGGATCATATGAGTGGATGCATATGAGTCCAAGGACATGGCAGGACATTTGTGGACTTTCGGGCGGTGCCCGTGTGGATTCCGGCCATGCACACATGGTGTGTTATGATGGCAGGCGGAATATTTTCAAGTACAAGAATGATGATAGGTGATTCTCCAAGTTTACATGTGCACAATGCATAAATGATGCATGCCATAACTTTATTTTACTTTGTGTGACATTGTCTTGCTGCCTGGACAATGCTTGTTATTTTGGCTTGTGAAGTCCGAAGGACGGGGGACGCCCGGGCACCTTGTGGACACGTGTGTGCACTCCTGTTTGGGCCCAAAATTGTGGGCTTATGGGTTTTGCAGGTGGTAAGTGCGTCCATACTCAATTTACAGCTTATTTCATTTACTACTAAAGTTTATTGGTTTGCAGGTCCACACTCATTAATAAGTGGCCGGACAACTTATGATGCGTTCGCATTTGGTTGGACCAAAATTAATGAAGTCCGGACAGCTTATGGCCATTTCCCATTTGGTTGGACCTAAACTTATACAAACAGGACAAATGCAACACTATGGGCTGGACACCTACCTGGACACCTTATGGGGACACATGTCAGCCAGTATGTGTACCCACCAAGCCCCTTAGGTGGCACTAGAAAAAGGCGCCTCCCTCAAGAGGCCTTTTGGGCTGTTTTATTCATTATTCAACACATTGGAGAGCTGGTTGGAGCTTTGGGAGTTGCTACAGGGTTGGTTGCTTGCTTCCCAGACTCACACAAGCTTGGATAACGATCCCCACACTCTTCTAAAGGGCTGGTTGGTAAATTTCAGACCTGCAATTTCTGGTTATTGCGAGTTTTGGGCTGGTTACAGGTGTCCAAAGTCAACTTGGATAGTACAGGACAACTCTAGGGACCTCCACAGGGCTGTAGGACCCTTACAGGTGGAATTCTCGCGATAGAAAGTTGCTGTTTTGGACTGGTTATTGCACAAAACAGACCGGACAGCAATGGAATATGTGAGCATAGATGTGTCTCAAGGATTCCTGGTATAACAGGTGCTTAGGGCAAGCATTGGGGACACTTGCTCGCGGAGAATACAGGTTTCTGGATCAGTTTCTCGCGTGGAAACAGGGCCTAAAGATCCATTTACATCTTGTGCAGGGCGGAGTACCTGTGAGGATTGTGATACTCTTGTGCAGGGCGGATGTACTTGTGAAGAGGCTTGTGCAGGGCGGATGTACCTGTGAAGAGGCTTGTGCAGGGCGGATGTACCTGTGTGTAGGGCGGATGTACCTCAGATTCTCTTGTTTGAAATGTATTCATTCATGATGTATTTGGAAGAATCAGGTGCAGGCTGGTGGTGAATCCCCAGGCACCCGTAATCTTGTACTTTGCAGACTCTTTTGGTAATATAACCTAAAGGGGGGGGGGGGGGGGTCAGCCTATCATCGGCCCCTTTATGTGGTGTACTGTCATTTTCAGCTTTGTGGTTGTAATGCTCAAGTGTTAAGTGCTCAGAATCTTGTTCACATTTATACGATTCCAATACACGCGTCCGCCTCCCGTTACACTCATCCACCTACCAATCTCACCACACTGACTTCTGCCGGTCTCACTACCTCACCACTCTCCCCACCTATTGGTCCTGCACCCACCATTTCAACATAGGACTCTTTTCCTCTTCTATCCCTCTTGACTTGGAGCACACAACTCCATTGAGTCCACAAGTCACCGATGCTTCCCTTGCCACCATCGGGGTGAATACCTCTCTCGGCCTTGCTTCACACCCACCATCTTCATCTCCATCCTCGCCATCGACATCTTCTTCGGATTCTTGAGCTGCCTCCTCCACATCTTGGGATCCCCAAGAATCTCCTTTCATAGATGCTATTCCTGATCCCTTTTGGGATGTGCTACCCTTCACCAGGCTTCCGCACACCTTGGATCTTCCGCGTACCGCCCGTGCCCGACATTTGGTGCGCAATTTCGACAGTGTGTCCCTCGAGGCACGCATCTACTCTGAGTACCTCAGAGATTATTTCATCCTACTATCAGAGGAATGGTCCCGGTTACATGGAGAGCTGCGCCGCACCAACCATACCATCCAGCAACTACGATCTCAGGAAGTGACCCAATTTCAAGAGGAGATGACACAAGCTACTACTATTATGCAACTTCGTGCAGAAGTTGCTACTCTCAAATCTTCTCTTACCGCATCCCAGCAGCATGCCACCACGCTAGAGGTGGAGCTTCAATCTGCTAGGTCACACCTGGCTACGGTGGATATGGATCTTGCACAGCTTCCCTCTCTTAGGGAGCAGGCCGCTTAGTTTCAGGCCGTGCGACAGACTTTGCAGTTTGCTTTTGGGGGCCTCATGGCCACACTTCTTGCCAAGTCAGAGTGCAGCTACTAGTGGACCCCCATGTACAGGGCAAGATGGCTCTACCGCTCCTCACACCTCAAACCTCTAGTTCACTTTTGGTTGCTGTTACATTAGAAGTATAGTATGTAGGATTTTCCTTCATGTTGATCAAATTATCTCTATTGTAATCTCTATTTTGAACTCATAAATATCACCCAATGTCTTGGCAACCTCTCCATCCTCTACATCGGCTTTTCTCTGCCATTCACTTAGGACGGTGAATCGATTAGTGGTGGGCGATCTGCAGCCACCCTAGCTGCCCACTCCTACGGCCACCTTGGTCCTTCACTTTTGGACCGGACAAAAGTGCCAGCTACCTTGGACCGGTCCAGCTCATCACTTTTGGACCGGACAAAAGTGCCAGCTACCTTGGTGTACACCACAATGAACATAGGGTCCCCTCTAGGACAATATGCCCTCGGGAGTCGTCACAAGCCAGCAGGGATGTGAGCTAAGGGGCGCACGCATAGCTCACTAGCACAGAGAACACACACATGAGCAAGAACACAAATGAACAAGAACATAGATGAGCAAGAGGACGCAGATTAGCAAGAGCAGTGAGAGTGGCGAGAACACTAGAACACGAAAATAGATGAGACTAGTATTGCTAGAATGATCCCCATCACACAATCCCATATCCTTTTGTACAGTGCAGCTTGGCCTTTGGACTGGTCCAAAGGTGACCATCAAGTGGCCCTGCTATCACTACCGAGGAGCGTGGTGTTCATCAAGTGAGCACAAAAGATAAGTGGTGCATCGTTGTAGTGTCAATGCAAGTGGTTCAAGTGGTGCGTTGGCCTAGGTGTCAATGCAATGAGCTGGACCAGTCCAAGGTAGCTGGCACTTTTGTCCGGTCCAAAAGTGATGAGCTGGACTGGTCCAAGGTAGTTGGCACTTTTGTCCGGTCCAAAAGTGAAGGACCAAGGTGGCCACAAAAGTGGGCAGCCAAGGTAGCTACACAGATAGAGGTGGAGCTTCAATCTGCTAGGTCACACCTAGCTACAGTGGATATGGATCTTGCACAGCTTCCCTCTCTTAGGGAGGAGGCCGCTCAGTTTTTCATTTCATTAATAAATATCACTGAACATGTTGATCAAATTATCTCTATTGTAATCTCTATTTTGAACTCATAAATATCACCCAATGT
Organism: Cibotium barometz; assembly: GCF_041138505.1. NCBI lineage: Eukaryota > Viridiplantae > Streptophyta > Polypodiopsida > Cyatheales > Cibotiaceae > Cibotium > Cibotium barometz. The sequence continues at coordinate 59,627,158 of NC_141061.1, read as the reverse complement.
CTTGGCAGCGTCTCCATCCTCTACAACGGCTTTTCTCTGCCATTCACCGAGGATGGTAAATTGAGTAGTGGTGGGCGATCTGTAGCCACCCTGGCTGCCCACTCCTGCCGCCACCTTGGTCCTTCACTTTTTTACACCGGACAAAAGTGCCAGCTACCTTGGACCGGTCCAGCTCATCACTTTTGGGCCAGACAAAAGTGCCACCTACCTTGGACTGGTCCAGCTCATTGCATTGACACTAGGCCAACGCACCACTTGCACTGACACTACAACGATGCACCACTCGTATCTTGTGCTCACTTGATGAACACCACGCTCCTCGGCAATGATAGCAGGGCCACTTGATGGTCACCCTTGGACCAGTCCAAAGGCCAAGCAGCATTGTACGAAAGGATATGGGATTGTGTGATGGGGATCATTCTAGCAATACTAGTCTCATCTACTTTCGTGTTCTCGTGTTCTTGCCACTCTCACTGCTCTTGCTCATCTATGTTCTTGTTCATTTGTGTTCTTGCTCATGTGTGTGTTCTCTGTGCTAGCGAGCTATGCGTGCACCCCTTAGCTCATGTCCCTCCTAGCTTGTGACGACTCCTGAGGGCGGCATACTGTCCTACAGGGGACCTGTGTTCACTATGGTGTACACTATCTTAGGCGTGCCTGAGCAAAGAGGTGTGCTACATGGAAACAAACTTTCAAGAAAATATGGAAAAGAAAGCAACCACTAATACAGCGAGTTTTCTTCTGGAGATGTATTGCCAGAGTACTCCCTACTATTGGTACAACTTTGGCAAAAAGAAAGATGAGTACTGCTCAACGCCCAAGGTGTTCATGCTCTAATGAAACCATCCAACACGTTGTATTGATACCCAGGATTTCATGCATAGTTTATCTATGTGTTTGATTGCCAGATTTCCTGGTGCTCTAGATCTTTGGCAGATATGAGAGAAGGCTAGCAGAAATGGGTCCATTTTTGGAATGGACAAGATTTTGGGCTCTCTGGTCACTATGGATTGTGCGCAATTGGCTGGCTTTCCACTCACCCTCAATTGACTAGTATTACTACTTTCGTCAATCATTGCACCAATCCTTATATGACTGCTTTCAGCTCCAACAACTAGATCAGATACATCTAGATTTGTTTTTCCACTGTTTTTAGTACTTGTGAGTTATTGAGAAACACTCTCATGGTGGTGTTTCTCTTTGTACAGTAAAGCAATAGAACAATGGTTTTACCAAAAAAAAAAGGGGTGTGTGTGTACATAGAGTACACACACGCACACACAAAAAGAGAGAGAGAGAGAGACCAACCTGATTCATAAACTTTGCCGTGAAAGATATACCAAATTTTGTTGGAACCATTGCTACACCTCGCTTTCTCCATTTATGTTCACTATTGAAGGTTTTAGCATGGACCCTCCTCTTTTCAAATTCGCAAGACTCTTTTAGCTCATCCCATACACGATGGAGAGTGTTATGCTCAAGATGCTGGTCATAATGCAATTCATACCCTTCCTCTTGAAAGTTCAATTCCTGCAACAAACATGTAGCAATTTTAACTCATCCATGCAGCACCTTCAATACCAAAAATTAAAATAAATCATATTACCAGGCACTAGCTAATTATGGAATTTAAGGCATGCAATGTGAACTCTTAGGGATGCTGGGCAGCATTGGGAGCATTTAAGCCACCTTGTGGGCAGCATAATGGGCGCCGTGAAAGTGACAGGATGGTCAACAAGGTGCGAGTGGTCATATGCTAGCAATTTGATTGTTGGTCCAGCCAGACATGCAGGTCAACCAGCCACTGTAGAAGTGTGCTTCTTCAACACAAAAAGGGAAGATAAGGAGCTAAAAACCCTCCCTCTTCCTTAACCCTCAAAGCCTCTTAAGCAGCCCAGTTTTCAGCCACTATCATGGTTTACAGGTCTAATCACTTTGTAACTAGATCATTCTTGAGGGACAACAGGCTTGCACACTAGCTTGCAGTAATCACGGCACATAAAGTGGGCTGATTTCTCTGCTAAATCTGATAGCCCTACCATGACATGCATCTGAGTGTTTGCACTGATGCATGAAACACACAGCGGTTTAGCATAACATATGGTGGCATTACAGGCTCTGGGTCTGTATTCACAAGGTCCACTGCCTGAGCATGATATAGCTCCTCCTATCATAATAAGTCTTTGCCTAGAATGATCTACCTTAATAACTTGAGTAACCTTTGCACTAACGAATACACTTACCCTGATTTCCTCGGGTGTTTTCTCAAGGGAGCGTGCAATCTTCTCTATCCAATTCTCTGTAATAAGCATCCCTTGTGGCCCACCAAATCCCCGGAAAGCTGTATTGCTGGCCAGATTCGTAAAGCACACCCTCCCCAAAATGCGTACATTGGGAATCGCATACACATTGTCCGAGTGGAAGATAGCTCTATCTAAGACTGAATGAGACAGATCAAGTGAGTTGCCACCATTGTTATAGAGCTCCAGATCCAAAGCTAAGACCTTGCCCTCTTGTGTGTATCCCACCTATCAAGAGTATCAGAAACATACAGCATTTAGCATCAAATCAATGGGAGCTTGGCAAATTTATCAAAACCATACAGCATTTCACATCAAATCAATGGAACCTTGGCAAACTTGGTGGGTATGGGCTCTCTGACTTCTCTCCAGATAATTACTAACCTTGTATTTACCAAGAAAAGGATGCCTCTGGCCTGTGATAAGCATGTCGATGTCCCTATCTAAGGTTATTTTCACGGGCCTTCTTAGGAGATAAGCCGGTACAGCAGCTGCTGCTGCTATAAAAGCCGATTTTGTTTCTTTACCACCGAAGCCACCTCCAATTCGTTTAGTCTTGCAGACAACTTTATTCATTGGAATGCCAAGAACATGTGCAACAAACTTCTGGTGCTTTTGTGGAGCCTGGGTAGGTTCAACACCATGAGAAGAGAAGATCAATTTTCACTACACTTCGGAACTCTACAAGCTCTTAAAAATCCTGGGAAAAAAAAAAGAACACAGAGACAAACAATTGCACACCTGAGTAGAAGAAACCATGAACACTTCATTGCCACCATCAGACGTCCAGACAAGAGTAGTGTTTGGTTCAAGATAGAAATGCTCCTGTCCGCCCATTCGTACACTCCCTTCGATAACATGGTCACAATGACCACTTCCAAAGCAGGCCTCCACATCACCTTTTTGAAGGAGGCGCTCTGTCCCAGGATGAAAAGAACCCCTCTGAAGAGCATCCTCAATGCTCAAAACTGGAAATAGTTCTTCATAGGTGATCTTTACTCTCTGAGCAGCAATCTTTGCATTGTCATATGTATCTGCAACAACAATCCCAATCACCTGCATCCAATGGGATCATCTTTTGAGCTTCACCACAAAGAATGATGACAATTCAAATGATTCTCCACCACAAATCAACAACACAGGTAAAGGTACCCTTGAAAGTACAAGAAATCTCAATAACATTACAAATTCAAAGAGCTTTCAAAAGATCCCAAATTAATGGGAACCTCTATTACACTGTTTTTTTTCAGAATAGAGACTTCTATTAAGTAATATTTTATTTCTGTTGAAGCTGCTTCTAATCTGCTGCTTTTTGGCCTGGCTCTTCTACTCTTCAGGATTGCTCCTCCCCCTTAGTTGGCTACAGAGAGGGGTTCAGATATAGATCTCCAAATAGTAGGCAACTTGCATATTTTTGCATTGATTAAAGTCACACTTGGTGGGCAGCCTACTGTTTCTTGCTGACAGATCACCTTCAAAGGGAAAGGAATACCTTCGCTTGGGAGGAACCACATAAGCAAAACCTTGTAAAGCTTAAGCTGATCATAGCGACAACTCCTCTTTTGCTAAATGATAAACCTCAATCAGAAATTTGTGGTCAAAACAGATGTCAGAAATGTGTTTCCCCTTTTGTGCTTGCCTGAAACAATGTTTCATCTCTGTCTGGCTGCCGTTTCCAACGTTTCCCGTAACTATCCTATAAATATGACTTATTTGTGTCCCCATTCTACATATCTGGGGGGGGATGGGGGGCGGGGGGGGGGGGGGGGGGGGGGGGGGGTTCTGAGGGGGGGAAACGGCGTGTTTCTCAGGTGAATCCAAGAAAAAAAAATAAAAAATGGAGGGCGATTTTGATAAAAATGCCCAATTCATGGGCTGATTCGGGGCCTTCTTTGACCATTTCGAAAAAACGGCCCAAATCGTGGGGCTGGCCATTTCTAACCATTTTGAAAAAAAAACATTAAAATAATCAAATCTAAGGCCTTACGTATTAGCAATTAAAAAGGCCCAATCTGTGATGTGGAATCGTAGATATCATGCACACAGTACCATGAAGAAAACATGCCCTCTTCCTATGAATTTTGAATCACCCTCTTGTGGGCTTTGAATCTTGCCTGCAAGCCTTGCCCTTCCCAATTCCTTGCTAGGTTCCCTATTTGTTTGCAATTTTCCCCTCTTTTTCCTTGCTTGCAGGCATATCCCCCTTTTCCTTTGCACCGTGCAGCCCCTTTTTTTCTTCCCCTTTTCTTGTTCTTTGCCTCATACTCCATGGCTGAGTCTCATCTTGAGAGAGAGTTCACCCAGAGTAATCATTGGTGGCAGCAGGTTCATATTGTAACAAAGTATAATGCAAAGAGAGGCGGAGCAAGAAGATTTTGATGCCAACTGTGTGGCTTGGAGAGAGGTGGCTCTCCAAATCGGGTAAAAGATCATTTGCTTGACTTGGATGGGTTTGGAATTGGTAGATGCTTGAAGATTCGAGCTGAGGAGCAAACAAGGATGGACCAGGAAGCCTCACTTCCTCCACCAAATACCAGGCGCAAGAGTACACCAAGTGCTTTTCCAACACAAAATTCAGCTTCTTCTCCCATGCCCATAAGTGCTAGTTCTAGTCATGCACGTTCTCTTTTTCATGTTGCAGTGGAAGCTCATTTGAGCCATCACATGCTCCTCCCAAAGCACAGGGCAGGCAGTCCACTTTGCATGCAGCATGGCATCCACAAAGGAATGCACAGGTCGATGTTGTTGTAGCCCGTCTTTTAACTCATGTGGCATTTCCTTCAATGTTGCCCGCTCTCCATTTTTTTAAGAGATGGTGGCTGAAATTGAAGCATGTGGTGCAACTTATACTCCACCCTCTTATGATGCCTTGAGAGAGATTGTTAGAGAATGATGTTACATCCATCAATGAGGCCATTGCACCTGTGAAGGAGAAATGGAGTAACTATGGGGTCTCTTTGATGGCTGATGGATATACGGAGCCATTCCTTGGAGGGTGTTCTTGCATCATGCCCAGGAAAGTCCCTCTACGTAAAGTCTACAGAGTGTGGGGTGAGGCTGAAAATAGCCCTTGTGCTTTGTGAGATGTGGAGTGAGGTGGTTGTGTATGTGGGTCCTCAAAATGTGGTGCAGTTTGTTTCTAATGGCGAGAGTACCAACAAGTCAACGGGAGCCTTGTTACAATAGAGATATGCATGATTGTGACTAACTCTCTTAAACTCTCCTTAATTACTCCTTAATCCCTTATTAACTGAAAGGACACCTGTGAAGGGTCTGTTAGAAGTCATCTCCTGTCCAGTTGTATACACCAGGGCCTCTGTTGTGGGTGTGCCCGCCCGTATATCATTTTTCCACACTCCCCGTATTTTTTCCCTATTTTTCCCATTTTTTTCTAGTGGCTGGAGGGCTGCCAGGTGATGCCAGGAGCACTCTGAAGCTGGCCGACTGCATCTGTATCAGTCGTGGGCTGTCTGAGTGCTGGCCGACTTGTTCTGTGCAGGCATGGGGCATCAGATGCTGGCCGACTGCTATTTTTCAGCAGTCGTGGGTTTTGTCCAGTCGTGGGCCTCTTTTAGAGCTGGCCGACTGCCCTCATGGGCTTGTATATATTGCCCCCCATCCTCCTCCACTTTCTCATTCAGTTTCTTCGGGATCTTGTGTATAGAGAAGAGTTTACACACATCTCTCAGTGTTTCTTGTGCTGATTATTTTCTGCAGTCTACTTGCTCTTGTCTACCCAAGTTTGGATATCATTTCCACTGCATATTCTGACATGGTATCAGAGCCCTAGGCTCTAGGAGATCTTGGGCGTTTTTCTGAGCAAGAGGGGGAGCAACAGGTTGCTGATCGGTGGACTGTTTTGGGCTGAACGGGAAGTGAAGGTGCAAGAGGAAGGCGGGCAGAGGGGCTGGACAGCCACTTGCATATATTCTGATTTTCAGATTTTTCCCACCCACCCACCCTTTCAGGTTACTCTCCGAGATGGCAGATTTAATCGAGATGGCTAAGAAGCACGTGAAGATTCCGACTCTCCCCACGTTCCCAGTGGATCGGCAGTTGGACGGGTCCAATTATGGCATCTGGAAGGTCATGATGGAGTCAGTTTTGGAGTCATATGATCTTGCTGATTTTATTATCAAAGGGGTGCCAAGGCCGGAAGCTGAGGAAGGGGAGGTTTTATCGACGAGGAAGGACCGAGAGGCACAGGCACAAATGTGGGACCGTGTCAACGCCAGGGTCCGGTCGTTTATATTCCTCAATTGCACACCACAGGTGATCAACCATGTGAAGCACATGACGCTGGCAAGAGGCATATGGGAGCACTTGGCTTCTTTGTACAACAGGGTGTCACCCATGAAGCGGATATCCTTGGAAGTGCAAATGCGGGTTATGAATCCTGCAAAGTCTTCGACGATGCGGGAACACATTAACAAGCTGCAGGCCCTTCAGCAGGAAGTCCTTCAAGCTGGGAAAGAGATATCGTCCGAAGATATGGCCATCACGTTACTTTCCCACTTGCCTGGTCAGTATTCCGCTTTCTATTCCTCGTTGATCACGAGTGGCAGGCTCAGCACCATTACTTGGGAGGAGCTTGTGCCAATGGTCTTGGACCAGGAGGAACGTTTCACGAACCCTCCTCAGGGTGGAGGTTCGGAGGCCTTTACTGGCCAACGGTCGAAAGGCCGTAACTCGGGCAAGGGGAAGGCTTCATCGGAGAAGTCTTCTGAGAAGATGTCCGACGCTGACCGCGAGAAACTAAAGGCAGAGAGGACCTGTAATGATTGTGGCGAGAAAGGCCACTACTGGAGGCAGTGTCCCAAGCGGAAGACCGAGAAGGGTGAAGACTCCTCAGCAATCATGAAGACTCCGGCTTTTGTGCACCTGGAGGTGATGGACACCAATGCTTCATTTTCTTCAGGCAGGGAGGAGATTGGAGGACTCTCCGCAACAGATACTCGGGAGTGGATTCTTGATAGTGGTGCTTCCAGGCACATGACTCCTTCCCGTTCCGGTTTACAGGATCTCAGCAAGTGTTCTGGTCATATTCTTACTGGGGATACGTCCACTATCCCAGTTCACAGTGAGGGCAGGATGGAGATAGTTCCCGATGGCAGAGGGGGGAAGCATTCCTCCCAGGTGTTGTATGTTCCGGCACTTGGTTTTCATCTGTTGTCAGTGCATCAAGTGTGCAAGACTGGCGTACGGGTGGAGTTTGATGAGCATTTTGTTGCTCTCCGGGACAAAGCAACAGGCCAAGTGGTTTGGGAAGGCGGAGTGGAGAATGGAGTTTACAGGCTTTCAGCACTCTCTCTCCCAGGTCCTCAGGTTTGTGATGAGTGGCACTGTGGTAATGGCTACTCAAGTGTGGATACGCTGCAGGTGCGGGCTTTCCGAGACCAGGTGGTGGATAGCTCGCCAGTAGATGGCAGCAGTTGGCAGGAACTTTCCAGTACTGATGTTGGTAGTTCTTGTGTTCGTGAGTCAGAGGAAGCTGAACAGGTCACTTATGCTCTGATGTCTCGTCGTGTTCGGGACATAGAACTTCCAGTAGTTGAGGATGTTCTTTCCACGGGGACCTTTCGGAAAGCCAGGCAGGTGACAGGTGTTTGCTTGCAGAAGGAGGTGGTTTCTCCAGGCTTTGTGGTTCCGGATTCAGAGGGGGTGGTTGACAGGTTTCATCAAGTTTCCAGGACTTGTTTATGCACCGTAACAGGTGTTGATCCTTGTGAGCAGTGTGATGTCTCTGTGACTCAGAAGCTGGATGGTTCATTGATCTGGTTGATGGACACCGGATTGGACGGGAGCTTCCTGATGAGGCACTTGAGCTCTTGGTTGCAGATGTCTCTTTGGGAGGCAGGATCGCGTTTCCTGTGGTTTCTGCGGCATGCGAAGGATCAGAGACTCTTTTACACAGGAGGGGGATTGTTGGATGGAGTCCGACTCCGCGGTTGGAGTGACTCGGTTTGGGGAGGAGATCCGGACACGAGGGGATCTACTTCAGGCCCAGGAGCAGTTCTACGGAGCAGCAGGAGGAGGTTGCATGGCAAGTTTGGGCTTCCATTGGAGGAACCCATGGTCATCCAGAGGCACTTTGTTCGTGAACAGATCGTTGCTGATGACATCTTGCTGGAGTTCTGTTCGACGGAGGACAGTACGGTGGACCTCTTCACGAAGTCGCTCTCAGGATTTGCTCAGGCGGCACCCCAGCTCCCAGTGGTTGGTTACACAGCCAGGAGCTGAGAGGGGGTGTTAGAAGTCATCTCCTGTCCAGTTGTATACACCAGGGCCTCTGTTGTGGGTGTGCCCGCCCGTATATCATTTTTCCACACTCCCCGTATTTTTTCCCTATTTTTCCCATTTTTTTCTAGTGGCTGGAGGGCTGCCAGGTGATGCCAGGAGCACTCTGAAGCTGGCCGACTGCATCTGTATCAGTCGTGGGCTGTCTGAGTGCTGACCGACTTGTTCTGTGCAGGCATGGGGCATCAGATGCTGGCCGACTGCTATTTTTCAGCAGTCGTGGGTTTTGTCCAATCGTGGGCCTCTTTTAGAGCTGGCCGACTGCCCTCATGGGCTTGTATATATTGCCCCCCATCCTCCTCCACTTTCTCATTCAGTTTCTTCGGGATCTTGTGTATAGAGAAGAGTTTACACACATCTCTCAGTGTTTCTTGTGCTGATTATTTTCTGCAGTCTACTTGCTCTTGTCTACCCAAGTTTGGATATCATTTCCGCTGCATATTCTGACAGGGTCACACCCTTACACATGGGTCACTATCAAAGGACATGTCTATTCATTAAAAGACACACCCCTAAGTCCAAAGGACATAACCGTTGACTCAAGAGCCACACCCCTTCCCAGGGATGTGTCTCTTCACTTGTACCTTTTCGGCCTCTATTTAAGAAATGCCCCTCTCTCAATGCAAACAACTCAATCTTTCTTACAGCATTTGTCTTATGTTTGTTAATTAAGTCTTAATCATGTTAATAAAGCTATAAAAGCTTTACAGTGGTATCAGAGCAAAATTTTTTCCTACCCGTGGGTTGTGAAGCCCTCACCCTCTCCGCGGCACTCCCTCGTCCACCCCTCTTCTCGGTGTTGTATGGAAGAAGCGGAGCGATGGTGGACTTGGCGTAAATCCTTGCTCATAGTGATGTTTTTTTTTTTAACGTTTCACACCCATACACACGCACCATGTGTATTGCAGAGAGGAAACCCTTGCTGCATACCTGGACTACCCTCCCTCCCTGCTGCCGGTGGTGTTAGGCGTTCGCAGCATGGCAGGAATTTCCCCTCTCGCTGCCAAATATGGAACACCCCCCCCCCCTCCTCGCTTCGTTCGCTGCCGGCATGAGCCCCTTGCGTTGATTCATGCAGCTGCCGACCCTGAGCCCATCGCCGCCGAATAGTGACTGCCCGCCATCTCTTCGCTTTGCTGGCGGCGCACCTTTTCCCTCCAGTCGCCTACGCGATCCAGGCCGTCACCTTTAAACCATAAAAAAAAAACACAAAATTTTATTACCTCCTATTGACACGTGGGTCTCTCTCTTATCAAAAAAAACAAAAAAAACAAACGGGAGTGCGCTAGTGTGAACCGGCACCCCTTTCCGTTGGCGATTCGGCAGCCAGCGACCAGCGCTAAGGAAAACAAAAAAAAAGAGAACCCAACGGCCAGCCCGACAAACACATTAAAAAAAAAAACCTTCAACTTACCTTACAGGCTCCTACGAACCGGCGCCACCCTTGCGACCGTTTTCAGCCAAGTGCTCGCCATCGCCTGTCTTGGTCTCCTGCGCGCCGGCTTGCTGCCGCGTCCCTTCCTCGAAAGCAGCCTTCTTCATTGCTAGGCTCCTACGGTCTATGTTGGTGTTTGGACCAGCCACGTGTAGTTGTTGTTCTCCGTGGCTTGACAGCTACTACCTTGGTGCTTCTTCTCCAGCAATACTATTTATTATGGCAACCTCCTTCAGGTGTGATCTTTCCATTTTCTTGAGTATACACATTTCACATAATGTGGAGTATTAACATATCAGCAACCCGCCATTTCATTCTTTTGCGGGCTCTCCACTCCTCCGGGGCCAATACCCCTTTTTACGGAATCAAAGCACCTCTCCGATCACGTGGACACACATTACCCTCTTCTCCGACGGCTTATGGCAGAGGAAACCTATGACTTCAGTTATTTACAGGATACACCCTCTCAGTCCATAGTGCCCTCTCCTACCCGTGTTTCTCCACCAGTCCCAGCCCCTGTTCCAGTGAGTGTGCCCCCCTTTTTCCAGCCCACTCATTACCGCATACAGATAGCCACACCGACTTCTCACCTTCGAGAATTCGACGTGTGGGTGATCCGTGTTCGTACTTCTGCACACGATCTGTATCATTATTGTTTTATACTCAGGCGTCATCCCTATCGGGGCGCTATCCTCCCCGAGTGTAGCATCATTTTTCATGAATATTGCACTTATTCTGAGGACATTCATCCATCCTCATTCAAGGTGCGCCCCTCTACACCGGAGTATACACCCTTGACACAAGTAGCTGCCCCTACCCCTATACCTTCTTCTCTGGTAGCAGATTCTCGTGCGAGCCCAGTCCCAATGGATCGCCCTTACTATACTGGATGGTCTATAGCCGCTTCACCAGTACGTAGCCTCTCCTCTCGGGATTTACAGATGCCGCACCCTCCAGCCGATGGTTCTTACTAGAGCCCAGCGGCGTCATCAGCACATCACCCTGAAGCCTCTACATCAACATCTCCTCTCATGGCAGAACCTGTTGACATACCAGCCCCTCCGGAATGGCAGTCAGCTTTGCAGCAACTCCAACAGCAGTTCCAACAGCAACTCCAGGAGTCTATGGCATCCTTGGCCTCTCAGATCCAGCAGCTCCACACGGATCGCCACTCCTACACAAGTTCCGTACCAGCAGCAGATGTTTCAGCAACAGTACCAGCAGACGAAGACGTCATTCTTTCCGAGGTAGAAGGCGACGACCTTAAAACTCTTTATCGTCTTTTACAAGCCAGTAAAACAAAGAAATTGGAAATTAAACCCCCTGACTCTTATGGTGGTCAGCGCAATAAGCGCATCTTAGACCAATGGCTCTACAAACTGCAGTTATACTTTGAAACCATGACCCTTTCTGACTCCAAAAAGGTGACTTTTGCGGTATCCCTCCTCAAAGACACTGCTTTATTATGGTGGCAACGACGACAGCACGCTGGAAAAACGGTTACAACGTGGGAAAAATTCGAGCGGGTCCTCCGCAATAAGCAGTTCATACCTGCCAATGCGGATTTCCAAGCCTGTACTCGCTTACGCCATTTGGACCAAACTGGTTCCTTGGCCTCTTATATCTCCCAGTTCACCAACTTGATACTGGAGATTAATTCTTTGTCCCCAGCGAACGAACTTCCTGCCTTCGTTGAAGAGCTTAACCCCACACTGCGTGCCGATGTTCAAAAATATAACCCTGTCGATCTTGCCAATGCCATACGATATGCCGAGCGCGTTGCAGACATTAATTCTCGAAATTCGGCCTCTTCCGGTCGAGCTAATGACTTTCAGAAAGCCAATGAATCTCGTATGAGCCGAGATAGTCGCAGAGAGTCATCTGGCTCTTCTACCTCCCGGCCTAATCCCCAATGGAATAATTCTCAACACCCTCGCCGATCAGAAGGATCGTCCTCTTTTCGGTTCCGATGTTCTCACTCTTTCCAACCACGCAGTTCGGATCGTGGACGGGACCAAAGACGTGACCAATCTCGCAATCCTCGTCCTTCTACTGTTCCTTTTGGACGGGATCAACAAAAGACGGGATTGTGCACAATTTGTAATGGACCTCATCATTGGTTTGAGTGCCCCAAAAGACCAACCCATCGACAGAATTCTAATGCTGAACCCCCCACTTCTGCGGAGAAACCCCTAGTTGCTGACAAAGGAACGCGTGCAGTTAATCACCATGCTATTGCACATGCTTCAGTAATTACCGCTACTGCTACAGCACAAACTGCCTCTTCACCGTTGCCTCAGCGGTCTACTCAGGTTTTGGTTCTTCAAGGTTCTATTTCCAGTCACCCTATTCAGGAGCTCATTGACAGTGGGTGTTCTCATAATTTTGTGGGAACCACCTTGACTCAGAGATTGAAGATTTGGACTTCTCCAAGTACTGTTGTTTATGAAGTAGAGCTTGCCGATGGTTCCACATCCTCGCGTAACACCATTGCCAAACACCTCTCCTTTCGAATTCAGCACTATCGTGACAAATTGGATTTCCAAGTCATGAATTTGGTACATTATGATATGATCCTTGGTCAAGAATGGTTGTATCAATATGATCCTCTAATCAGTTTCCGGAACCATTCTATACAATTTGTTCAAAATGGTATGCTTGTGGCTCTCGAAGGAATCAGAGACCAACCTTCTACACCAACCCTTTAAGCTCTTCAAGTGAAACGGTGAGTCCGCAAGAGTGGTTGTTCCTCAGCACTTTTAATGGTCTATTCAGCCAACAACCCTCCCAAGGACATAGATACAAAGGTGATGTATCTCAGGCAACCTTTCTTTGCTCCATACTTGGATCTTTTTCCTCAAGAGCTTCCTGCGGTTCTCCCACCTCGTCGACCAGTCGACCATGCTATTGATATTCTTCCTGGCAGTGCTCCACCTACTCGTGCTCCATATCGAGTTTCTTTTACGGAATCTCAGGAGATACAGCGACAACTTACTAAACTTTTGGAGAAAGGACATATTCGACCAAGTAAAAGCCCTTTTGGAGCTCCAGTGCTTTTGGTGAAAAAGAAGGATAAGTCTATGCGTCTTTGCATCGACTATCGTGCCCTTAATAAGTTAACTATCAAGAATAAGTATCCTCTTCCACGCATTGATGAATTGTTTGATCAATTGCTCCATGCAAAGGTCTTCTCCAAAATTGATCTTAAGTCTGGATATCATCAAATTCGCATTCACGAAGGTGATGAATATAAGACAGCCTTTCGCACAAAATATGGTCATTACCAGTACCTGGTCATGCCATTCGGGTTAACCAATGCCCCTGCAACATTTATGAGTCTGATGAATGGTCTTTTTCGTGACGACATCCTGGTGTTCAGTCGTAATATGGAAGACCACAAGGCACATCTTAAGATTGTTTTCCAGGTGCTTCGAGACAATGCTCTTTATATTAATCCAGGCAAAAGTGAATTCTTCAAGACATCCTTGGAATACCTTGGACATGTTGTTTCAGCAACCGGTATTTCCGTGGATCCAAAGAAAATACAGGTTATTGTCAATTGGCCAACTCCCACAAACATCCATGATGTTCATTCTTTTTTGGGACTTGCCAACTTCTATCACACAAAGGTTCATCGATTTTCCGAAATAGCTGCTCCTCTCACCGAACTTTTAAAGTCCGCTCCTGCATTCCAATGGACTGAAGCCGCAACACAAGCTTTTGAAAACTTAAAGACAGCTTTGACAACAACTCCTGTCGTGGCTATTCCAGACCCTACTCTCCCCTTTGATGTTTACACAGATGCTTCTGATATTGCCACTGGTGCCGTCTTAATGCAACAAGGACATACTATTGCGTTTGACAGTCATAAGCACTCTGCAATTCAAGCAAGATACCCGGTATATGACAAGGAATTTTTAGCTATTGTTCATGCCTATCGTGCATGGAAACATTATCTCCTTGGTGCGGATTCAGTGGTGAAAACAGATCATCATTCTTTGAAATATATCTTCACGCAGCCAGTTATGAATGCTAGGCAAGCACGTTGGGTCGAATTCTTAGCCAATTTTCATATGACAATTGAGTATGTTCCTGGTCTTACCAATGCGGTTCCGGATGCCCTCGGTCGTATGCTGTCAGCTTCGGTCTTGGCTATTTCTACAGTTGAAATGGATATATCTCAAAGTTTCAAGGACCGTTATTCAACAGATCGTGATTTTAGAAATGCATTTCGAATTCTCAATTCTCAGAATGCAACTCCTTCCGACTTAAAGATTTATGGAGCATATACAATAGTGGATGGTTTATTATATTATCAGGACCATATTTGTGTACCTCATGATACTCATGCTCTAAGAGTATTGGTGAAAGAACATCACGAGGTCACTTATGCTGCACACCCAGGCATCAACAAGACTTATCGTCTTTTGACAGCTACATACTATTGGCCTCAAATGAAGCAAGATGTTATTAAGTTTGTTACAGCGTGTCTCTCATGCCAACGTATGAAAGCTGGCAGACAAGTTCCAGCTAGTCTTCTTCAACCACTTCCAGTTCCCAATGAACGCTGGGAAAGTATTAGTTTGGATTTTATCACTTCATTGCCACGTTCTTCTAAAGGCAATACACAGATTCTTGTGGTGGTTGATAGATTTTCTAAAATGGCACATTTCATCCCGTGCAAGAAAGCAACCCAGGCTTCCGATATTGCAGTACTGTTTATACATTATATCTTCAAACTTCATGGATTGCCAAAATCTATAGTTTCGGATCGAGATCCAAAGTTTACAGGACATTTTGGACTTCGATATTCAAGTCTCTTGGTACAAATTTACTCTTTAGCTCTGCTTATCATCCTCAGACAGATGGACAAACGGAACGAGTTAATCAGATTCTGGAAGAAATGCTGCGACATTATGTTCAGTCTCGATTAGCTTCATGGAAAGAATATTTACCTTTGGTGGAATTTGCTTATAATAATTCTTATCATTCAGCTATTGGAATGACACCTTTTCAAGCAGCTTATGGCCATACTCCCCTTATTCCTGCCAACTTTGTTCTTCAACATAAAGTGGCTTTAGCAGATCACCTCATTCAAGAAATGCAAGATATTCTATTACAGATTAAGGATAAGATGATCAGCGTCCAAGAGCAATATCAACACACAGCTAATAAGCGTCGTCGTCACATTGAATTTCAAGAAGGAGACTTGGTATTATTATATATTGCCCCTCATCGATACAAGACAGTGAAATCAATTTTCCCAAAGCTTCGCCCAAGATATTATGGACCCTTTTGTATTATTAAGAAGAACTCATCTCTCAGTTATAAGTTGGAGTTACCACCTTCTTGGGATAGAATTCATCCAACTTTCCACATTTCTTGGCTCAAGAAGTTTGTGGACGGTGATTTTCCAGTTTTAGATCATTTGGATTATGTTCCAGAAATCGAAGATGAACACATACTCTTAATTCCAAAGATAATTCTCGATGTCAGACAGAAAGAAACACGACATAAACTCACTACATAATTTTTGGTTAAATGGAGAGATCTTGATGATTCCGACTCTACTTGGCAAAGTGATGAAGACTTACAGGAATATCCAGAACTTCTTCGGGAATTCTTTCAAAGACAACCATCTCTTCTTAACCGGAGTCTTATTTTAAGTGGGAAGGAATGTCACGATTGTGACTAACTCTCTTAAACTCTCCTTAATTACTCCTTAATCCCTTATTAACTGAAAGGACACCTGTGAAGAGTCACACCCTTACACATGGGTCACTATCAAAGGACATGTCTATTCAAAAAAGACACACCCCTAAGTCCAAAGGACATAACCGTTGACTCAAGAGCCACACCCCTTCCCAGGGATGTGTCTCTTCACTTGTACCTTTTCGGCCTCTATTTAAGAAAGGCCCCTGTCTCAATGCAAACAACTCAATCTTTCTTACAGCATTTGTCTTATGTTTGTTAATTAAGTCTTAATCATGTTAATAAAGCTATAAAAGCTTTACAGTGAAGGCCACCATTGATACAGGCAAAGAGGTGATCTCGTTCATAACCCACCACCATTACTCCCTTGCATTATATCACAGGTTTGCAAAGAGAGTTGCTAAAGTATTATGAAACTCGCTTTGCTTACAATTTCATGATGCTTCGCCGCCTTTATTGTGTGAACCAGCCCTAAAGCAAATGGTGGCATGCCCTAATTGGGAGTCATGGCCTACTTATACGCAAGCACTTGGTCAGCTTTGCTATAGGACTCTTACTCAAGATGAGTTTTGGCCTAAGTTTGAGCACCTTCTTAGATTATGTTGGCCTATTACGATGATTGACAACATCCGTGTGATCGAGACTGATTCGGACAGAATACAAGACGTGAAGGATTTTGCAACGAGTAGGTGGAATCAGTATTATTCTCCACTACATGCAGTGGCCTATGTGCTTGATCCCAAGTTTCAACATAAGGGGAGGCAACAACAGGCAGACAATGAAGTGATATGTGGTTGGAATGCCACTTTGCAATGGCTGGTTGGTACTCCAAAAGAAAGGCACAAGGTGGAGGATCATCTTGCAAACTATTGTAACAAAGAGGGAATGTTTGGATGGAATGAGCCACAACATGATAGGTTCAAATATAAACCTTTTTTTAAAGCTATGATCTTTTTAGGATTTACACCTTTGTTATGATGCTTCGAAGGTTTGAACTTTGCACATAGATTGTCTAATCAAAATGTTTATGTTGTAGATTTCATGTTGGTGCAATCACTTGGTGGGAAGATTATGGTGCTGAAGCACTAGAGCTTCAATTGCTTGCCATTCATATTTTGAGTGAGGTGTGCTCATCATCTGCTTTGGAGCGTTTATGGAGTACATTTGGCCACATACACTCCAAAATGAGGAATCGGCTTGGGACACAAAAAGCAGATGACCTTGTCTTTGTTAATGCAAACTTGCATTTGCTAACAAGGATGAAGCATGAATACACATAAGATAACTACATTGGCTTCCACAAATCAGAAGTGGATAGTGGTTCCATGCTTGGTAATGGAAGAAAATGAGGATGCACAGATGCAAGAAGAGGAGCCAGTGGAAGCACATGGCAGAGGATGAGCTTGAGGATGAGTCTCACGACGATGAGGCTTTTTCATTGGAATAGGATTTGCTAAATTAGAATCTAGATTCTAGAGAGTAGTTCTTTTCATGTTTGGCACTTGTTCAAACTTCAAAGTTCACATTTGATTTTAAACTTATTGTAATGGCTGGTTGTTGACTCTTTGAGTGATGAGTCTTGACTCTTGACTCTTGAGTCTTATCTCTTTTCATGATTATGGCAACTACGCAATGACTTGTATTTTTGAAATTTCTAAGTCTCGTTGTCTTATGAAACTTGCAACTTACAATAGTCTTCTAAAGTTTGAACATTGTACATGTTGCCTCTCTACTTAGACTCCCCAATATACCCCCCCCCCCCAAAAAAAAAAAAAACAAAAAACAAAAACCTTGTTGTCGTGACGTTTCCCATGTTTCCGCCCCCTCGAAAATGCCATTTCCGTTTCCATTCCGCTTTCCTGTTTCTCGTAACTATGATTTAAAGACCTCAAACAGGCCTAGTTTGCATTATTTACATTCTCGTTCATTAGTTTGGTACAGAGGCCTAATACTACTTGTTCTCAGCACCTTTCCTCAAACTCTCACAGCCTATTTGTACTTTAAAGATGAGGTATTACAAGTTAATTCTTCTGCTAAACCTTAACCCTAGCTAGTAGACCAAGTAAGAAAAATGGATCTAAGTGTTGGAACTAAAGCATGTGATGGAGAGGCACACATTGATTTGAAATAACTTCTTGCTATAAGAATTATTTAGAAGCACAACACACAAATACCTGTCCAACGCAGGTCACTACATCCGTAGCAAAAAGCTCCTCATCAGCTACTACAGCACCAATATCATTTCCTCCAGGTATGTCTCTGGCTGTAAAAATCCCCTCAAAACCCAAAACAGTCCTTGCCTCTGAGACATCAATGGCGACAATGCGAGCGTGAGGTTTTGTACTTAACACAAGAGCAGCATGTAAACCAGAAGGTGGCAATGGGATATCATCTGTGTACTCTGCTTCACCTGTTACCTGTAAGCAAAGTGATCAGATAAGCATAAATAAAAACTCCAGTTGCTGACAAACTTGCATAGTAGACATCTAATGCATAACATCAAACTTGGGAAAACCTGAAGCTTTGCAGATAAATGCACAGTAGGATGACCAACTGCCATCCCGCTTTCCAAAGCTTGATAAATTTGAGAGCCCCGGGATGGAGGCCTGTGATAGGTTGCAACAGCTGATTTGTAGTTGGGTGGGAGATTATGAGATAGCTTTGCTTCTTCCTCAAGCCTATAAGTGGAAACCAGGAAAAATTTGAAGAAGAAACTGGAAACCAACGAGGATCGAAACTCCGTCATCCCACCTGGTGCGTTATCAGCGATCACGATATCCTCCCGCAACGTTGCAAGAGCACTTTGCAGTGTCTCTTCCCTCCATTCCTTACCCCACAGAAATGCTTCTGTTTGTCTAGCACACAAAGGTAGAGGACCAACACCACCATAGACTAATGAGGCCTCTTCTACTACTACAGTCCCTTCTCTCTCACAAAACAAGACCCTCATGCCTGCATTGACTAAAGCAATGTCATCATCTCTTCTGTGTGCCTGCTTGAACTCCTTCACATATTCATACTTTTTTGTCCACGGTAGAAACACAGAGTAAAGTATCTCATTTTTCTCCATTGCAACCTTCCTATATCCCACAAAGAAATCTGCAGCCTTGATTGCCCTTATTGATCCCTTATTATCCATTAGTCTAAACATTGCCTTGCTTGCTATCCACAGAGGATTCAAATCTGAAATCGGGCTAGCCGTGCAGATGTTTCCACCCACTGAAGCTACATTTCTTATCTGAGCACCAGCAAACCACCGAAGCTGTTCAATAAAAGCAACACATGCTGACGTTTCATGAGCTTTTCTTTGCAACAAGCATTGGCGCATCAGTTCTAAGAACCTTGTCAGAGTCACAGAGGATCCAACCTCTACTCCATCCTCCTTTATGCTCACAGTATTCAACTCAGCTACATGAGTAGTAGAGATGAGCACAGGATAAGTCATTCTCTTGAACCTTGTCTCTATACCTATTTCAGTATTTCCAACAATTAGCTTTGCATCAGAGTATATGTGCTTCAAGTCTAAGAGATCCTTCAAACCTATCGGACGGAACCAGAGAACCCCTTCCCGACCTTGAAGACGCAAATATTGTGGTACCCTAAGGGCCAATTCAGGTGGGAATATAAGCTCTGAATCAGCCTTTGAGGCCTTCTTGCTTTCATCGCATAAAGGCCTCACCTGTACCTTTCCACCGCAATCACAGGGTTGCCCAGTTGACGGGCAAATACTTTTCCCTTCCAATTTCATGTTCATATCATCATTTGTCAACGTCCCATTGGAAACCTTACTTCTGTAAACAGAGTCATCTGTCTTGGCAAACACACGGAAAGCATCCAGAATTGGTCTGTAACCTGTGCAGCGACACAAATTGCCAGAGAGGTTCTCCTCTATATCCTCTTCTGATGGAGGCTCTTTGCATGATCTCAGAAGAGCATACATACTCATGACAAAACCTGGTGTGCAGAAACCACATTGCGAACCATGTTTGATTGCAAGAGATTCCTGAAAGAGACACAGGGACACAATTGTAAGGAAGAAATTTGGTAAGTCTTCCAAATATACAACCCCCCACATGATAGGCATGATTTCCATGACCTGCTGCACAATGCCATGCATGTCCCTCATGTATTATGAACTACTGGCATATAAACCTTAAAACATGACTTTGAAAAAGGATTTACTGAGTAAAGGAACCTGGATAGGATGCAGTCCATTGTGACGATTCCCAATGCCTTCCACTGTTACAACATGCATACCCTCAACTGAATATACAGGAGTTAAACACGCATTCACTGCACGGTGACTGCCACAAAACAATATCGTTAGCAAAGCCTGAAATGATTTTTTCTTTTTAAATAGTAATGAGTGAAAGACAAGACTCCAACTGAAAGGAGAAGAGGATTGGGGGGGTTGTGTGTGTTGTGTTTCGCATGGGAGTTTTAACTTGAGAGTTGCACCATGTACATCATGAAAAAGAGAGCTATCAAGTGATCAAACCTGCACGACTCTAGATCTACCCATCACAAACCCCTAATTTTTCAGGACATGGAGGGCATGTCAATCCTCGGCATGCACATGGATCATACGGGCAAGGGCCAGATGGAGTCCAAGGGCATGGCAGGATGTTATGGAGTCTCAGGCAGGGCCACATGGAGATCTCTAGATGTTTTGGATCCCAGGAAGGGCCCATCAAGGTGTATTAGATCTCCGGCAGGGCCCGTGGAGATTTAGGGCAAGGTCCATTCTTGGACAATGCTTAATGGATTTATCCATGGCTCTTGTATTGATACTGTACTAGATGGCAAATTTGTTGGAAGGTTGGCGATTTCGAGCTTGTGATCTATGGCTAGAAGGTGCCTTGGATTATCCCATAAGTGGAAGCATGGGAAGTTGAAGAGCCATATATAGGCTAGAGTGGCACCTTGTCATAATCATCTCCTCCGGCCGGTGTTTTGGGAGGCAGCTCACCGGGAGATGGGAGCCCGATGGAGGGATGCTACAGTACCCGTTGGGGGTGTTCGTGGAGCTCGATGGTGATGCGTCTCCTACGTGCGTTAGTCTTCCGCTGCGCATTCTGACATGGTATCAGAGCCCGGGCGTGTGTGGTCCTCGGCGACCCCCTCGCGCCTCGGTGGCTTGTGGAGCTTGAATCGAGGGAGGGTGTTGGAAGGTTGGCGATTTCGAGCTTGTGATCTATGGCTAGAAGATGCTGCCTTGGATTATCCTATAAGTGGAAGCATGGGAAGTTGAAGAGCCATATATAGGCTAGAGTGGCACCTTGTCATAATCATCTCCTCCAGCCGGTGTTTTGGGAGGCAGCTCACCGAGAGATGGGAGCCCGGTGGAGGGATGCTGCAGTGCCCGTTGGGGGTGTTCGTGGAGCTCGATGGTGATGCGTCTCCTACGTGCGTTAGTCTTCCGCTGCGCATTCTGACAAAATGATACCTATTGATTTATCCATGGCACTTGTATTGATATTGGCCATGTGAATAGGGTGTACTAGCCATCTAGTACAAAAGGTGTACTAGATGGAAAACGATACCTTTGGAATACGACACAACTGATGGGTGATTCTCCAAGTCTACATGTGCATATGCATAATGGATGCATGTCTTGACTTTATTTTTCTTTGTGTGACATTGTTTTTCTGCCTGCAAAATGCCTTGTATTTCTCCCTTAGAATGTCCGTGGGGCCAAGGACGCCCTATGGACGCGTGTTTGGGCCCCTAGCAATGGTCTTATGGGTTTTGCAAGTGGTAAGTGTACACTAAACTAAATTTATTGCTTTTAGTAATATATTACTAAAGTTTATGATGGTAGGTTCATTGTCACGTGTGCGCCCATGCCATGGCTAATCCTCAGCATGAATAGTAGAATCCCTGATTAAGTCAGCATTTAGAGCATCATTAGCAATAGAGGCATTACCATCGGCAATAGCACCAGCAGTATCATCAGCATCAGAATCAACAGTACCATCAACATCAGCATCCTCAATAATCACTAAATTCAGATATTAATGCTGCACTTATTCCCTGGCTGATCCAAACCTGCTAACCTTCACCTGATGCTAGGCCTCCTACTGCTTGTTCTCCTCTTGGCTGCTGCTGACTGCACGTTCACCTTACGCTGCTTGTCCTTCTCATTCTTTTTGTATCGCGAGCATTCCCTAAGCATGTGATCTTTGCTTCCACATGCAAAGCATTTTCCCTCTTTAGCATATTGCTCTCTTTGCTCCGGGGTGAGACCAAACTTGTGCCTCTTGTTGGAGTTGTCTTTAGATAAAGTATTTTCAGCTTTCTCATCTCCTTTGGCATCTTTAAAGTCTCTTCTCAGTGGCTATCCACATATTTGTAGTATTTGGACAGCCCTTTCTTTTCCCTTTTTAGCATAATCATCCTTGTTGCTGAAACGCCATAATTTTTGCTCGAATTGCTTGGTGGCAAGGGTAGAAGCAATAAGCTCTTGCAAAGTATGACTTTTCTACATATCTACACCTGATTATTAGATGGGTTGTAGTCCGGATTCAAATTTTCTCTTCTTTTCAGGCTCACTAATGTGCATAAATGGTAAGACCTCCAAGAAGATCTTCCAAACCTTTGTAGGCATGCACCGATTCGTTGTTGTCACATGCACTCTGCACTATAGTGCATGATGACAAGATGGCTCATCATCAATGCAACATTGTACATCAGTAGAACCCTTTAGGATTTGATATTTGTCGTACACCGTGACCCCATTGTAATCCTCAGTCTAGGATATGTCAGGCACGAGCTACGTAGGTCATTCCTCACCCTTAGAGAGTCAGTCAGCCAATCAAGTCCCTTAACCCACTTGGAGAGAATCATTCATGCATATAGAGTCAGTAGACGCCTTAGGGTTTGCATCAGATCATGGTTGCATATTGCATATCATTCATCCCATATGCACATAGACCACATAGACCATTGCAGAAGCCTTGGAATATCATCCGGTATTTTTATCATATTTATTAGCATTTATCTGGTATTTTTCAATTTTCAACATTATTACCATTATTCCATAGTCGTGTAGCATTTAATGCTCCAGTCGGCCAGCTCTTGCAGCCAGCCAACCAGCCCTTGCTCATATAAATAGCATCGATTCAGTTCATATCATTCATTCATCACCAATTGGAGCAAGCGTTTCAATCCTACAGCACTAGGAGCATCATCGCTTGTACTTGCAGCCTCCCATCAGCAAAACGTAGCATCTCAGCATTCAGCCAGCAACCTTGCTTCATCCACCTTGCGTTGTCAGCATGCAACAGAATTCAGCAGTCATACATCTCATTATTTTGCTACAGCCACTTTGGTGAAGGTAAAACGCAACATTCTCATTCATTCATAGTGCATAACACACCCTAGAAACAGTCCCAATCAGCCCCTTCTCTCAGCCTCAGATTTACAACCTTCCTACATTCCATTGGAAGAGTGCATAGGCTTGAGATCGGTCATCATTGGTGCTTCTACAGCCATGGACAGTTCAGCCCAACTCTTGGTCTTTCCTTTAAAGGTCTTGCGTTTGGCTTATCTACAGTCCCAAGTCAATCCTTCATTCATTCTCTTCTCAAAGATAATAAAGCAAATACTCCTAGAAATAGGAGGGGGCCCTTCAGTGGGTAATTTGGGACCCAATAAGGTGTACAAATCTCTCTCTCTCTCTCTCTCATCTCTAAAAGTTTGAAGTGATAAAGTGGATTGCTAAAGACTCTCGAAACTCAGGATAAAGAAGGCAGTGTGAGACTGTGTAACAGGATCTCCTTCATTATGCATAATTCCGTTGCATGTTACATTGGTATCAGATTCAGCTTGTCCACACACCGCATCCTAGCATGCTTGGATGGTCATCGGTATGACCACCAACTTCAGTAACATGTCTACAGAGGAGAGTACACATCAGCAGGAAGACGTCTCCCCCGAAGGAGACCTTGCTCTTCCTCCTACTACAGATACCATAGCTCTACTCCGAGCACATAACCAACTTCTTATGGAGCGTCTCCAACTCTTGGAGGCAATAGCATCAAAACCCACTCCTCCAATTACCCCCAACTTCGTCACCCTCTTCTTTCAGATGGAACAACAAAGACAAGAGGATGAAGCCAGACGACGGGAAGAAAAAGCAGACAGACGCAACTATGAGGAAGACCAACGCAGGCTTGAAGAAGACAGACGTTAGGCTGAAATCGCCGCTCGGGATCACCAACGAGAGCTCGATCGAGAGCGCATGTTACTCGAACACCAACAGAAAAAGGAGGCCTTGCATCTGAAATATCAGCACCTCTCTTCAGTTTCCTCACCCATAAGTGTCACCAGCCAATATCCCGCGACATCAACAACCATCATCCGAACTCAACCAAATTTTAGTAAGTATGATGGTAAGTGTGATCATTTAGCTATCAATCAATTTATTCATCAATTTAATGCTCATTTTCCTTTAGCAAAGATCACAAATCCTCAAGCTAAAGTCTACGTAGTAGCTCCCTACCTCACGGGTGAGGCAGTCACTTGGTGGCAGCATTGGTCTAGTCTCCATGCAGACCACAGCACAGGCGTCACAGCTTTCCGCTAGGATACCTTTGTCCATGACCTTAAGACTACATTTCTCCCTCCCCAGTATTTGACCAACCTAGCCAATGAGTTCTATGGACTCAGACAGAACGGGTCACCCGTGCTTCAGTTTTCTGGAAAGGTTATCACTTTAGCACAACAATTAGGATTATCTGAGCAGGCTAAAATGGATCAATTCATTCGTGGATTAGATCCTAGCAACCGGTTCACAGTTCGCAACTTTGAACCTAGCACATATGACTGGGCTTTGACTCTTGCTTAAAATGAAGAAATGAAGATGAATGGAGGTAAGCCTAAACAACCGCAGTCCAGTACCAAACCCCAACCGGGGAAGGGTACTCCGTCTTCTAAAGACGCTAAGACAGATAACAGTCCTAACTCTAGTTGAGGGAGTATGGAATCCAAGCCTAAGAAAATCCCTAAGGAAAAGGCCAAAGCAGGCATCACTAGATACTATCTTCCTCCAGAGGAGCAAAGGAAATATCAGTCAGAAAACCGATGTGTCTATTGTCATACCATTGGGCATGGTAAGAAGGATTGTCAGAAATGGCAAGCGGAGCAAGCCTCCCAAGAGCCTTTTGCCAAGGTTGCCACAGTATCTCCCGCTCCTCCAAAACCACTTGCTACCACCAATGCGGTTCAGCTCTTACCTTCTATGCATCCTATGCCATCCGAGATGCTTGATACTAAGCAAGAGGGTGAGATTACAACCACACAGAAAAGCTTGATCCGAGCTTATGGCTCTGCCAAGGGCCGCCAGTTCATAGTCCTTTTTTACATGGACAGTTCTGAGGACACTCTCTCTCCCCAGTTGGCTACCAACATGAGTTGTACCTTAGTGCCCTATCATTTGGAGGTGGACGGGTTTACACGTGGTCTCCACACCCACATTTCTCAAAAGGCAGAGCAGTTTCCTTTTCAAGTTCAAAAGGCCTCATTCCAAGGAGATTCAATTGTCTCTCCTCCTTTGGGGTGTGTCATGATCTTAGAAATCTAGTGGTTTTGTCAATATAAACCCATTCCCAATTGGGGGCAGGACACCTTTATTATCTCTAAAGGTTTTCCTAAGCCTGTCATGATTCATGGGGACAGAAACATTCTTGGCATTCCTTAGATTTCTCATCTCCAGGCCCGACAAACTATCCGCAAGGGAGCGGAAGAAGCATTGATTTATGCTTAGACAGCTTCTATTTCATTGATAACAGCTGTCTCATCTTCTTCTTCAATCCCTCAGTTGGCAGATCTCCTTTCTCCTTCAGACATTTTGCTTAAGGATGATCTCCCACCAAGTTTCCCACCCTCTCGTCTTGAGAATCATCATATCGATTTGGTCCCTAGGACAGAACCTCCTAGCAAGTTTCCCTATCGTCTTTCCAAGACTTTCAAGGGTGAGCTAGAACAGCAGTCGATACTCTTAAACATTTAAAACTTGTTCCTTATGGACAAGTTTTCACAGTCAATACACACCACCAAGCACTTAAGTGGATCCCGACGATGCCACGTGCCCAGTAGAGTGATCGGCACACCAGATGGAGTCAGCTCTTCCACTAGTTTAGAGGACTGAACAAGTACATCCCTAGTAAGCATTACCCAATGGCCGATGCTCTTAGTAGAAAGAGCAGCATTCAAACCATGCAGGAGTCTACCATTCTCAAAATTTTTGAAAAAGACTTGCATAACATGAAAGATCAGCATGTCGATTCCACAGAGTTTGGTACTCAATACAGTTTGGCCCTCACTTCTAAGCCTGGCTAAAATTCACTTCACAGACAAGCAAATAAGTCTAGACGAGATGTCCACTTCAAGGAAGGGGATCGGGTCTAATTGCATATCACGAAATAGAGATTAAAACAAGTGGGCAAAGCTTTCTTTCCGTAGTTTTGGACCCTTTCCTATAGTTAAAAAGTTAAGTGATGTCTCCATGAAATTGAAGTTGCCTAACAGTTGGACAATGCATGATGTTTTCCTGTTTCTTAGCTAAAACATATGTTGGATCCTTCTTCATCATTGAAAGCATGGTTCCGGTCAACGAATCAAAGATCATTGAACCTGAGCAAATCCGTCTTCATCATTGGAAGCATGGTTCCGGTCGACGACTCCGTCAATTCTATACGAAGTTTCGAAATCAAGGTACCCACGACGCACTTTGGCTAGACGAAGAGTTTTTTAAGAGCACCCCCAATTATTGGCCGACTACTTGGAAGCCATCAACCTGCAGCCAAGCTAAGCAAGAGGGGATGTCACATGCACTCTACACTATAGTGCATAGTGACATGATGGCTCATCATCAGTGCAACACTATACATTAGTAGAACCCTTTACGATTTGATATTTGTCGTACACTGTGACCCCATTGTAATCCTCAGTCCAGGATATGTCAGGCACGAGCTACGTAGGTCATTCCTCACTCTTAGAGAGTCAATCAGCCAATCAAGTCCCTTAACCCACTTGGAGAGAATCATTCATGCATATAGAGTCAGTAGAAGCCTTAGGGTTTGCATCAGATCATGGTTGCATATTGCATATCATTCATCCCATATGCACATAGACCACATAGACCATTGCAAAAGCCTTGGAATATCATCCAGTATTTTTATCATATTTATTAGCATTTATCTGGTATTTTTTAATTTTCGACATTATTACCATTATTCCATAGTCACAAGTCGTGTAGCATTTAATGCTACAGTCGGCCAGCTCTTGCAGCCAGCCAACCAGCCCTTGCTCATATAAATAGCATCGCTCCAGTTCATATCATTCATTCATCACCAATTGGAGCAAGCCTTTCAATCCTACAACACTAGGAGCATCATCGCTTGTACCTGCAGCCTCCCATCAGCAAAATGCAACATCTCAGCATTCAGTCAGTAACCTTGCTTCATCCACCTTGCGTTGTCAGCATGCAACAGAATTCAGCAGTCATACATGTCATCGTTTTGCTACAGCCACATTAGTGAAGGTAAAACGCAGCATTCTCATTCTTTCATAGTGCATAACAAATCAACCCCTTCTCTCAGCCTCAAATTTGCAGCCTTCCTACATACCATTCGAAGAGTGCATAGGCTTGAGATCGGTCATCATTGGTGCTTCTACAACCGTGTACAGTTCAGCCCAACTTTTGGTCTTTCAAAGGTCTTGTGTTTGGCTTATCTACAGTCCCAAGTCAGTCCTTCATTCATTCTCTTCAAAGATAATAAAGCCATTATTCCATAGTCGCAAGTCGTGTAGCATTTAATGCTTCAGTCGGCCAGCTCTTGCAGCCAGCCAACCAGCCCTTGCTCATATAAATAGCATCGATTCAGTTCATATCATTCATTCATCACCAATTGGAGCAAGCGTTTCAATCCTACAGCACTAGGAGCATCATCGCTTGTACTTGCAGCCTCCCATCAGCAAAACGCAGCATCTCAGCATCTCAGCATTCAGCCAGCAACCTTGCTTCATCCACCTTGCGTTGTCAGCATGCAACAGAATTCAGCAGTCATACATCTCATCATTTTGCTACAGCCACTTTGGTGAAGGTAAAACGCAACATTCTCATTCATTCATAGTGCATAACACACCCTAGAAACAGTCCCAATCAGCCCCTTCTCTCAGCCTCAGATTTACAACCTTCCTACATTCCATTGGAAGAGTGCATAGGCTTGAGATCGGTCATCATTGGTGCTTCTACAGCCGTGGACAATTCAGCCCAACTCTTGGTCTTTCCTTTAAAGGTCTTGCGTTTGGCTTATCTACAGTCCCAAGTCAATCCTTCATTCATTCTCTTCTCAAAGATAATAAAGCAAATACTCCTAGAAATAGGAGGGGGCCCTTCAGTGGGTAATTTGGGACCCAATAAGGTGTACAAATCTCTCTCTCTCTCTCTCTCTCATCTCTGAAAGTTTGAAGTGATAAAGTGGATTGCTAAAGAATCTCGAAACTCAGGATAAAGAAGGCAGTGTGAGACTTTGTGTGATAAGATCCTTCATTATGCATAATTCTGCTGCATGTTACAATTGTCCTTTTGATCTATTTTGTCCCACTTGCGGATGATCTTCTTCACAACATTTGGAAGCAAGAATTGTGCATAAAACCTTTCTTTAAACTCTTTGCAAGAGCTGATGGGATAAGAGGGGAGCTTCTCTATAACCCAGCAATGTGCAGCAGACCCTTGTAGAAACATACTTGCATGGCGATCTTAGACTTCTCCGAGAAATCTTCATCACTAAAGGCAATATCAAATTGTGCAGTAAAAGCCCATGACCAGTCCATTGATGTTTACGCGAGAGGAATTCATCTACGACTCCACTGTTGCTTGGTTTTGTGCCCTAGAGTGACTCCGGTGCGAGTCCTTCCTTTTCAGCATTCACATAACTCTGAGGCTGTAATCTAGGCACTAATACGGGCACACCAATGACACGTGTGGACCCGGAACACTTGTTTCGAGATTGCTTCACTCCAGGGAGAGGTGGGGAGTTGTTGGAAAGACCGTACATTGGTGGAATAATCACTTAATATATTTTTTGGTACATGCTTGTATATTTCTTGTTTATGGAAAATCTAGCTTAAGAGCCCGTGGAACATTGTACAAAATAAAATACTTCAATAATATACTTGGTTGGGGGGGGGGGGGGGGGGTGTTCCGGCGCCAGTGTGGTGTCACTATGCAATTGTTCATTTTCAGCATTGTCTTTGTCTTGTGTTGTTTCCATTTCATAAGTGTTAATTATTTACGAGACGGTGCACAAGTAGTGCTCACGCCCAACCGTGTGAATTACATTGGTATCACAGCACAGTTGTTTCCCCCTCCTCAATGGGAAAAGACACCACGTAAATAATGGTATCAGAGCACAGTTGTTTTCCCTCTCCTGTGCAGCGGGAAGACAATCTTGTGGGCTTGGATATTGTGTAAATATTGTGCTTTTAAAAAGCACTTTTAAAAAGTAACTTGCTTTTAAAAAACAATCAAAAAGCAGCTTACATAAAAAGTCATCCTCCTAAAAATTCTCTCAAACCACTTTGAATTTGAAGATGCTATAAGAGACAAAGTTGCTTCTCTCAATGAGCTCTTCGTGATGATATGAACATATCTTCATTCTGACAATCTTGAAAATTAGGATTAGGGTTAGGGTTTTCGCCGAGGCAAAACATGCACTGTGGTGACAATGAAGCAGGAAGCAAGTAAGTTGAAATTCAAGAAATGGCCTCCAAAAGAGCGGGTGGTGCTATTTCTCACAAGATGAAGTCTTTTTTCAATAGAGGAGCCTTCGTTGACTTCTCACCATGCCTCTACACCTCATGGATTAAAAGACGAAAGCTATGCATATGCCAAAGAGCTTGGTGATTATGCACATGTAGGTTATGCCTTTCATGGTGAACATGGCCATCATGCAAGACATGGGACTTTGCCTATTGAATTGGCTCATGGAGAGACTACACATGGGCTGAAATTTTCTCATCATGCACGTACATCATGAATATCCGCTTACTTGAGTGCCCACACCCATCCTTTGCCACTTGGGAGGCCACCTCCCACTCCATGGCCGCCATGGTGCCCAAATAGGGTGTCGACCCCGAGCACTTTAGTAAATTGTCCACCCAAATTTTAAAGTGTGAACCTACAAAGGTTTTGAACATTACAAAGCATTTTAAATTAAAACAAAGATTTGGGGTGCACTTACCACCTGTTCAAACGCCACAAAACATGTCAAAATTCACACAGTTCATAGTTAGGCATCCTAGGTCCTTGAACTGGACATCCATAGCAGGCAGTCACATGAAAACAACTCCCACACAAAAACAGTTTCAAACATGCAAACATGTGTGAAGTCCAGCCATTGTTCACATCGAAAGACTCTCTCACATTGAGTCCTGCATACAGAAGCTTTCTCCCATGATCAGAGCTGCCACAACCATCCATAGCCTCTCACCCTATGAACAGCATCACACCCTGACACATCCAGTGCTCCTACATCACAACACAGACTCCCAAACTGTCTCCCAAAAGAGAACTCGCATCACAACACAGCATACCATACAGTTGACACACCTGTACCAACCCTCTCTACCTTCCAAGGGTACTATCCATCTCTGCCATGGATTCCTTGTCCATAGTCCAATCAGTAGCAAGGCTGTACCAAACATGTGTCCATTCCTGTACCTTTTGCCTGCATGTGACCTATCTCCTGGAGAACCATAAACATGTTTCCCTTTGAAACATTTGTCCTGTTTCTATACAGACAACACCATTCAACAACAGTGCCAACAACGGCATACATCTAGTTACCTGTTCCCTCATGAAACATCTGGAAACATAGAGATGCCCATAACTGTAGGTCCCTCTGTTCCTTTCCAGCAATAAGAAAACATGTTTCTTTCCAGCAGGAAGAAAACAATCTGCTCCATGAGCATGAAGCCATGCGAGCTTGCATCACTCCCATGCCAAGGAACACATTCAAGTGACCTGTACTTACAGCCAAAAACCCAAACACATAGCTGAATTTGCTGCCAAACAAAAACAGCCCATAAAAAGTCTCTGGAATCCACTCTCCAAGCTGCCAAACCCCTCCTCCCAAAAGAGAGAGAGAGAGAGAGAGAGAGAGAGAAACGCATGGGCAAAGCTGCTGTCCAACCTGATGCTCCCTGCTGTCCAGCCCTGCCAGTCCTCAAAGAGAGAGAAAACATGCTCAATCCAGCCCCGCCTCCTAGAAAGAGAGAGAGAGAGAGAGAAAGAGAGAGAGAAACTTGGCAGTTCAGCCCACCGGTCTGTTGCACAAAAGGAAGGGCCCTGCTGAATTGTTCGCTGCCTACAGTCTGCCTGCCTGTGCTCCCTGATGAGCTATGCGCTGCCTGCAGTCTGCCCGCCACCCTCAGAGAGAGAGAGAGAGAGAGAGAGAGAGAGAGAGAGAGAGAGCTTCAGTCCTCTGCGCCCTGCTGATCACTTCCCTATGCTGCAGCCCAACCAGCCCGCCAGTCTCCTCTCGAAAAAGCATACCCTTCAGATCCAGCAGGCATCTCCCAAAAAGCATGAGATAGAAAGAGGCGCATCCTCCAAAAGTGGAGTAGCCTCCCAAATTAGCTTTTGGGCCACCAAAGGTTATAAAACCTTTTAAATTAAAATCTCTTTGTCCCCTTTACACTTGGGGTTGTCCACACATGGGTTTCTTTTTTTTAACTCCAAACTCATGCCATTCACACTGTCCACCATGTCCCCGTGCACACCTGCATACTGTCCAGAGAAAAACACAGGGTCGTGACAATAAACAAAAGCTTCCAAAAACGTGCTAGTAGTCAATTACCTCCTCGCCATGTTTCTACAAAAAGCGCTCTCATTGCCGCTTTAGCTCACAGTAGCAATCCACATGAACAAACTACTTCAAGACCACCTTGCAGCAATCAACCTAAAAAGAAAGGGAGTGGTGCCTAAGGTGGTCTTCCCACCAGAAGAGGGCGGCACCTAACAAAACTGTACACAAAATGGAGCTGAAAAACATATAAACAACCAGCTCCTGCCAACATGGCAGCCATTCGTCCATCTTCCTATTGAACATGGGAGGCTTTAGAAGCTTCAATAACTGAGTTCATTCCTCATGAGGCATGGTAAGACTCCCCCGTTCGGGGTTGACCACAATCTTGCTTTACACTTAAGCAATTAACACAATTAAACAAGTTGAAAATGGTACCACAAAATGAAGCTTAACAAAACTGAAAATTGAAATCAGTTGCACATTGCACTAGGGCCGGAAAGGGCCGACCCACCTCGTAATAGATTGTATTATCAAGGTTCTTGTTACAAGCTTCACGCCAAACTGTCCATAGGCATTCATGCAAATGAAAACAACATTGCAAACATGGTTGGTTATTAATGCCGTTGATTGCTTCCATAGCTTCCATTTGATTTCACAATCTCACTCCACGATCCCTCATAGCTAATCAAATGCAACTATGCTCCATTGGCATCCATACACAAACATTGTGTGTGCCAAGACCGCGACAAGAACCATAATGACTAGTATTCGGATCTTGAGTACGTGAAAGAGAGCTTAAATGAGCTCTTACCACAATTCTGATTCTTGCCTTTGAGTTCAACCATCGTATGGTTGATGTAAATGCTTCCGAGGGTCCATTTTCACTCCCGACTAAAATTAGGGCTTCTGTAAATCAGGGTTTTCAGAAAGTACTTGGACTCCAAAATTGGGGCTTTTGGGTGCAAAAGATGCCCAAAGCATAGGGCTATAGATGTACTACGGTTTCCCCAAAATTAGGATTTTTGAAACTAGGGTTTCTGACAGAATTAGGGTTTACAAAAAATTTGGGGGCAATAGAATGCTTAGGAGACTCCATATTCATAAACAGAAGATGAATTTTGCAAATTGTTGATCATATGGAGACTATATACTCCCACTTCTAGAGAGAGGACAGAGAGGGAAGATAAGCTTTCCCAACATATAGAGGATGAGTGGAGGATGCCTATTGGGCCACCCGTCCAAACCATCCATATGGGAGGCCGCCCAAAGCTCATAACATGCTGAAAATGGCGCCCGAATATGTGCCTGGCCGACCGGGAGTGGAAATTGGTCCATTGTTCGCCCGAACTTTAATGAAGTGTGGACCTACAAAACAGAAAAATTTGCCATGTGCTCATAAAATAAGCAACATAGTAAAGTAGTATACTTACCACCTGTCTACATCCCACAAGCGAGGTCAGAAGACAGTTTAACTCGCATTGTTCACATGAGGGCGTCCCAAACTCATGAACTACACGCACAATTCACGCATGCAATAAAATAATTCATGTGAAAATAGGTTCAAAACCGTACACGCATAGATGCAATGCAAGAATGCACCATGGAACAATTTCCCATTTCATTTAGCTAGTAACCCATGGTACCATATTCTCGATATGGACGTGGATCAATATCCCCATCCTACATAACCAACCTACTGGCTCTTGGTATTGACAACATGTCACATGCACTCTACACTCAGTGCATGGTGACAAACTGGCTCATCATCATCAGTGCAACATTTGTACATTATTAGAACCCAGATCCCTTCATATCATGGTATGTCCATGCAAGTCCAATCCTACCTTGCATTTACAGTTCTACAGCAGTACTACCTCGCGTTTTCAGTTCTGCAGCAGTCAATTAAGCAGTGGACCACCTTCTTTGCATCATCCATACATGCTACAGTCATCTGATGAAGGTAACATAGTTACATAGCTTAGAACAGTCCACCACAGTCCTGTCTCAGCCTCAGGTGTGCAGCCCTTCCTCATGCCCTTGGGAAGAGTGCATAGGCTCGAGATCAGTTGATTGAGGTGTTTTCTACAGCCGTGTACAGTTGAGCCAAGCTTCCGATCCTCCGAGATCTTGCGTTTGGCTTATCTACAACCCACGTGTACAGTTCTCATATATCTCTCTCTCATCTCTTTAAAGTTTGAAGTATTAAAGTGGATTGCTAAACTCACGAAACTCAGGATACAGAAGACGGTGTGAGCATTTGTGTGATAGGATCTTCCAATACAAAGACTTCCGCTGCATATTACATTGGTATCAGATTCAGATTGTCCACACACATCGTATCCTAGCATGGGGGCATCCTTGGATGGTTAGATTGCGTTCCGGCACGACCACCGACTTCAACATCATGTCTACAAAAGAGAGTACTCATCAACCGGAAGACGTCTCCCCCGAAGGAGACCATGTTCTTCCGCCTACGGCAAACACCATAGCTCTTCCGAGAGCTCAGAACCAGCTACTCATGGAGCGTCTCCAACTCTTGGAGGTAGCAATAGCACGTCCTTCTCCGCCTCCAACGGCACCCAACTACATCTCCCTCTTCTTTCAGATGGAACAACAAAGGAGACAGGATGAGGCCCGAAGGAAAGAAGAAAAAGCAGAAAGGCGGGACTATGAGGAAGCCAACGCAGGATCGACGAAGACCGGCGTCAAGCTGAACTCGCCGCTCGGGAACACCAACATGAGCTTGATCGAGAACGTATGTTACTCGAGCACCAACGGGAAAAGGAGGCCATACACTTGAGGTATCAGCAGCTCTCCTCAGTCTCCCCAGTCATAGGTGTCACTAGCCCGCAGTTCGCAGCAGCATCAACCACCGTCATTCGCAATCAACCAAACTTCAGTAAGTATGATGGTAAGTGTGATCATTCATCAGTTAATCAATTTATTCATCAGTTTAATGCTCATTTTCCATTAGCTAGGATCACAGACCCACAAGATAAAGTCTACTTAGCGGCTCCCCATCTCACTGGTGAGGCAGTCACTTGGTGGCACCATTGGTCTAGTATTCATACAGACCAAGCCACAGGTGTCACAGCCTTTGACTGGGACATCTTTGTCCATGACCTGAAGACCAGATTTCTCCCGTCCCAGTACATGACCGGTCTGAAAGATGAGTTCTATGGACTCAGACAGAATGGATCCCCAGTGCTTCAGTTTTCCAGTAAGGTTATTACTTTAGCACAGCAATTAGGATTATCTGCGCAAGCTAAGATGGAGCAATTCATTCGTGGATTGGACTCTTAACATTCGGTTCACAGTTCGTAACTTTGAACCAAGTACATATGACCGGGCTTTGACTCTCGCTCAAAATGAAGAAATGAAGATGAACGGAGGCAAGCCCAAGCAATCATCACAGTCCAGTACCAAACCCCAACAGGGGAAGGGTAATTCGTCTTCTAAAGACACTAAGACAGACACCAGTCCTAGCTCTAGTTCAGGGGGTAAGGAATCTAAGCCTAAGAAGACCCCTGAGGAAAAGGCTCAAGCAGGCATCACTGGAGGCTATCTTCCTCCAGAGGAGCAAAGACAGTATCACTCAGAAAACCAATGTTTTTTCAGTCATACCACTGGGCATGGTAAGAAGGATTGTCCAAAAAGGCAAGCGGAGCAAGCCTCCAAAGAGCCTTCTGCCACAGTTGCCGCAATATCCCCCGCTCCTCCAAATCCACCTGCTACCACCAATGCGGTTCAGATCTTACCTTCTATGCATTCCATGCCATCCGTGATACTTGATGCTAAGCAGGAGGGTGAGGCAACAACCACAGAAAAGCCTAATCCGAGCTTATGGCTCTGCCAAGGGCCAACAGTTCATCATCCTTTTTGACATGGGCAGTTCTGAGGACGCCATCTCTCCCCAGTTGACTACCAACATGAGCTGTACCTTAGTGCCCTATCATTTGGAGGTAGACGGGTTTACACCT
Source organism: Cibotium barometz (assembly GCF_041138505.1). Taxonomy (NCBI): domain Eukaryota; kingdom Viridiplantae; phylum Streptophyta; class Polypodiopsida; order Cyatheales; family Cibotiaceae; genus Cibotium; species Cibotium barometz. The sequence continues at coordinate 59,591,619 of NC_141061.1, read as the reverse complement.
GGTCTCCACACCCACATCTCAACATGCACAGCAATTTTCTTTTCAAGTTCAAAAGGCCTCATTCCAGCGAGATTTCATTGTCTCTCCTCTTTTGGGATGTGACATGATCTTAGGAATCCAGTGGTTTCGTCAGTATGAACCTATTCCCAATTGGGGACAAGACACCTTTATTATTTCTAAAGGTTTTCGTGAGCCTGTCATGATTCGGGGGGATAGGAGCATTCTTGGCGTTCCTATGATTTCTCATCTCCAAGCCCAACGAGCTATGTGCAAGGGAACAGAAGGAGCATTGATTTATGCTCAGACAGCTTCTATCTCATCAATAACCGCTGTCTCATCATCTTCAGTCCCTAAGTTGGCAGATCTCCTTTCTCATTCAGACATTTTTAAGGATGATCTCCCACCCAATATCCCACAATTAGTAGAACCTCCTAGCAAGTTTCCCTCTTGTCTTTCCAAGACTTTCAAGGGCAAGCTAGAACAGCAGTCAATTCTCAAACATTTGAAACCTGTTCCTTATGGACACATTTTCACAATCACCACGGACCACCAAGCACTTAAGTGGCTCCTGACGATGCCAAGTGCCCAATGGAGTGATCAGCACACTAGACAAGGTCACCTCTTCCACCAGGTTGGAAGAATGATCAAGTGCATCCCTGGTCAGCATAACCCAGTAGTAGATGTTCTTAGTAGAAAGACCAGCATCCAGACCAATCAGGAGTCTACCATTCTCAACATCTCTGGAAAAGACTTAGCAAGCATAGAAGATCAGTATGTCAATTCCGGAGAGTTTGGTACTCAACCCAGTTTGGCCCTCAATTTTGAGCCTGGTCTTTATTCAGTTCGCAGACAAGTAAATAAGTTTAGACGAGATATCCACTTCAAGAAAGGGAATTGGGTCTATTTGCATACATTCCGTAGTTTTGGCCTTTTTTCAATAGTCAAAAAGTTAAGTGATGTCTCCATGAAGTTAAAGTTGCCTACCAGTTGGATAATGCATGATGTTTTCCATGTTTCTTCGCTAAAACCATATGTTGGTCCAGACGTTTTTGATGTTTCAGATGAACAGCAGCCAGACGTGGTAGACGAAGCAGAAGTTATTGAGCCCGAGTAGATCCTTCTTCATCGTTGGAAGCATGGTTCCGGTCGACGGATACGTCAGTTCTATACGAAATTCCGGGATCGAGGTACAGACGAAGCCGTATGGCTAGACGAGGAGTTCTTCCAGGAGTACCCCCAGTTGTTGGCGGACTACTTGGAAGCCATGAACCTGCCGCCAAGCTAACCAGGAGGGAATGTCGCATGCACTCTGCACTCAGTGCATGGTGACAAACTGGCTCATCATCAGCAATGCAACATTTGTACATTATTAGAACCCAGCAGGATGATATCTGTTGTACGCCGTGACCCCATTGTACATCCTCAGTCCAGGATAAGTCAGGCACGAGCTACGAAGGTCATTCCTCAGCCTTAGCGAGTCAGTCAGTCAGTCAAGTCCCTTAACCCACTTGGAGAGAATCATTCATGCATGTAGAGTCAATAGAAGCCTTAGGGTTTGCATCAGAAAGCACTCTGCATTTTGCATAATGTGCATTTATATGCCTGTGCATCATTTAGACAATCACAGAAGCCTTAGGAAATTCACTAGGATTTATCTGGTATTTTTCCAATATTTGATGGTATTTTATTAGCATTTAATGTCATTTATAAATATAAACTTTATTAAATAAATGACCAGCCAACTTGACCAGCCCAAGCTACTCAGCGGGGAGAGAGAGAGAGAGAGAGAGAAGGGAACAGGGATTTGCACAGTACACCACATTGAGCGGGGAACAGGCCCTAGTCCCTTTCAAGAATTTATGCAGGAACAATTCACGAGCACATTGGCCAGGATCAATACAATCAATGAATACAAAACAAGCAGATATGCCGATGTAGGATATCAATGTCGATGTCGATGTTGTCGAGGCACAAGATCTCTAATGCCGAGCACACCACGGGGATGACCCACAAGTATCTCTCACCGGGCTAGTACCAGATCTAACATCCAAATCCAAATCTAATGAATCCAAGTCCAGATCCAAATCCAAGTCTAGATCGAATCCGAGTCCAAGTTCAAGTTCCATGCCCAAGCTCCAAGTCCAAGTTCAAGTTCCATATCCCCCAAGCTCTATGCTCCATGTCCAAGCTCTATGTTCCATATCCAAGCTCTATGCCCAAGTTCTCCATGTCCAAACTCTCCATGTCTAACCTCGCATTCGAGAAATACAAGTGAGGTATGTGTAAATAACAAACTTCTAGATGTCCAAAACAGCTTTGTAAGAGGCGGCGGTGTTGCAAGAGGCAATAGGCAGCAAGCACTACAAGGGCCAACGGAGCTATAGGAGGTAGCAAGTGGATTTTCTGAGTGATGGTGATGGGAGGCGGCTCTGAACAGCGGCACCTCTAGTGGTTCAGCACGCTACGGCAACGGACAGGGACGACAATGGCAGTGGATCCAAGCGACGGTGGGCGGCGGCCGGCTCGGGGGAGCGGTAGGCGGCGAGCAGCGTGTAATATGCGGAAGCTTCGGAGAAGGATCGGTACTTCAAAACTCAGAAATCAGCACTCTTTTCGCGACGGAGTTAACGCACAAAACTGAAAGACGATGTGCAGAAAAATAGAGAGAGAAAGGGGAGATGGAGAGGACACAGTATTGGGTCCCAATTACCCTCTGTAGGGCCCCCACCACGGATGGTGTATTTGCTTTATTAGAATGATGTAAATCTGAAAACAAATACAAAGTACTTGACCTTTTCTTGGCTGGAAAACCTGCCCTTGACCTTCAGTCCTTCACCCCTTTGCTTTAGCAATGTTCTTGGCTGTCCTGGCCCTTGGTTGCTTGGAGCACTTGGTGAATTATGAGATGGAAACATGGATTATGGGCTGGGGTATTTATACCACCTCTTGTCTCCAGTCGGCTGGCTTCAGGGAGCTCCACGACTGAGATATATTCAATAAAGTGTTTTCACACTCTATACTATGCTGTCCAGCCTGCGCATGCTTCTGGGGCAGCATCCTGGCTGCTGGGCATGCTGCGCAGAGGTGTGGGACAGCTCCCTACACCTGGCCGACTAGGTGGGTAGGGTACTAGACCTGGTCGGCTACCTGTCCAGCAGTAGTACAGTTGGCCGACAGCCCCTCCAGCCCATGCCTTGGCTGGTGGGCAAATCTTGGGCCCTCCTGGCCCCTTGGGGGTGGTTCTACACCTCCCCCATGCCCAGACTAATAATGCAAAATGCAATTCCTTGCACTGGGGTAGCCCTATGGGCTGGCCCCATCTCTACATGCAAACCTACATGCCTACAGAGGCCTGGCATCCAGTTGCAAACCAGATACACAGCACATCTGACATCATTCCAGAGGGAGACTCACAGCGCGGACTGGCACTGCTTCATGTGCAGGACAAAGCACAACTGACCTTGGACTCATGTGCAGGACAATGCACACCTGACCTCGGACGACTGAGATGGATCCCTGGCTGACTCGTCCCGGACTGGGCTCACATGGGACCAGTTCACCATCCCAGGTCCTGCACCTACTGTACAGAAATGTCTACGTGGCATCCAAGTGCGGGATGCACGTGACATCCCCTTCTGCTTAACTTGACGGAAGCTGCATAGCCTCCAAATAATCCGTCAATAATGCCGGATAGTCTTCGAAAAATTCTTTGTCGAGCCATACCGCTTCATGAGTTCCTCGGTCCTGAAACTTCGTGAGGAACTGTCGCAGTCTTCGACCTGAGCCATGCTTGAAACAGTGCAGAAGGATCTGTTCTGGAACCATTACTTCTGCTTCATCAATGATGTCTGGTTCCGCTTCGTCTTTGACCTCTGAAGGGGGTGGACCTGCATATGGCTTCAACCAACTGACATGAAATACATCATGCATAGTCAACTCGGAGGTAGCTTTAACTGCATAGACACCTCATTAATCTTTTTCCGGATGGGGGATGGTCCGAAGCTCCTGAAAGACAACTTTGGGCATCGCTTGCCCACCTGCTTTAATCTTTGCTTCATAATCCGAAGATATACCCAATCTCCTTCCGAAAACTTCATGTCCCTTCGGTCTTTATTGGCCTGTCGAGTGTAGGCCTCTTGTGCTTTAGCCAATCTGTCTTTAACGGACTCTAGGATCTCCTAGTAAGACTCCGTCACTCTGTTCGCCTCCGGTACTGAAGACGAAGTCCTGGTTAACAACGACTGGAAAGGTCTTCCAAACGCTGCCTCATATGGAGTCCTGCCAATAGCTGAAGAAAAAGAGTCATTCAAAACAGCTTGAACTAAAGGCAAAAACGATTCCCACTTACCTTGCTGATCGTGGACATAACACTTCAGCACATCAAAGGCCAACTGGTTGTATATCTCTGTCTGGCCATCTGTCTGTGGGTGGAATGCACTGGAAAAATTCAACTTAGTACCAAAATTATCAAACAATGCCCTCCAAAAATGACTGGTAAACTTGGCATCTCGGTCTGACACTATGGTCCTAGGAATCCCACCAATCGGGTACCAATGCCGAATGAATAGCTGGGCAACATCCTCGGCGGTCACATTGGCCCTGCAAGGAATAAGCATCACAAATTTGCTGAACCTGTCAACAATAGTCAAACACTGTGTATTACGCTTACTCGGACTGGGAGGCAGATTTATGACAAAGTCCATTGAAATGTCTTGGAAAGGACCCTCAGGAATTGGCAAAGGCTGTAACAACCCTATCTTCTTTCCACGAGGAGCTTTCACCTTTTGACAAATGTCACAGTGTTGTACATATGTAAACACATCACGCCTCATCTTTGGCCAATAGTATTGCCGTTCTAATTTCTCCAGAGTCGAATTCATGCCCCTATGACCACCTGTAATGGCGTCATGGGCATCATGGAGAAGAGCTGCCCGGAATGATTTCATGACACACAGTCGGCCTTTGTAGTAAAGCCAACCATCGCGTATCAGAAAATGGCATGGTCCTGTGGCATCCAATGCCTGTTCCCACTGTGTACCGAATTCCTCGGAATCCGCGTACGTGTGCTTCATGTCTTCTAGTCCTGTATCAACAAGGTCAAGTCTAGTGGTCTGAATCGCAGATACTTGTCCCTTCCTGCTCAAAGCATCGGCCCCACTGGATTGGCCTTTCCTGGAAGGTACTCAATCATGCCACCAAACTGCTGGAATATCTGACTCCAGCGGTGTTGTCGATCACTCCACTGTGCACTTGGCATCGTCTGAATCCAACGCAATGCCTGATGGTCAGTGCGGACCTCGAAGTCACGGCCATACAGGAAATGTTTCCAATGTTTCAAGGCCTGTATAACTGCTAGGAGTTCACGATCATAGACTGAGTAGTTCTTTTCGGCGGGCAGTAACTTACGAGACATGTAAGCTACCGGATGACCATTCTGTTGCAATACACCTCCAATTGCGATGTTACTCGCATCGGTGATCACCTGAAATGGTTCGTCCCACGAGGCAAGGGCTAAACAAGGCGCTTCAGACAAAGCCACCTTGAGGTTCTGGAATGCCTCCAACGCTCGTGGAGTCATTCGAATCTTTTGCCTCCTTGTTTTCACTCCCTTTAGCAGATCGGTGAGGTCTGCCGAGAGATCAGAAAACTTGTCAATGTGGGTGGAATATGCCTGGCACATACCCACAAATGATCTAATGTCATAAGCTGTCTGAGGTACTTCCCAGTTAACAATCTCGACTACTTTAGCCGGATCAAGTCGAATGCCTTCGGCACTGATTATATATCCCAAGTAATGTACCTGGAACAGATAAAATTCTGACTTCTTTTCATTGACATAGAGCTCGTTGCTTTCCAGCAACTTAAGGACTTTCTCCACATCAATGTCATGCTGCTCAACTGTAGCGGAAAATATGAGTATGTCGTCCAGAAATATGAACACACACACTCCAATCAACTCCCGGAAAATACGCATCATCATGCGGTTAAATGTAGCTGGGGCGTTCGTCAAACCAAATGGCATGACCACAAATTCATAGTGGGCCCGTTCTGTACGGAAAGCTCCCCTCAACAATCCGAACCTAGTGGTACCCACTCTTTAAATCCAATTTAGAGAACACCTTAGCTCCATTCAGCCTCTCGAGAATATAGTCAATTCGAGGCATCGGGAATCGGCTCTTGATAGTCAGCTTGTTGAGTGCACGATAATCGACGCACAACCGAGAAGACCCATCTTTCTTCTTGACAAATAAGATCGGTGCTGCAAACGGCGACACGCTGGGGCGGATGAAGCCAGCTTGCAACAATTCTTGGAGTTGGCGGTCCAACTCCGATTCCATTGCCTTAGAAAGGCGATACGGAAACTTGCTCGGGGGTTCCGAGCCTGGGAGGAGGTCAATCTTGTGATCCTCCGGTCTGGACGGGGGAAGCTGGGGAGGGAGACTGTCCCGAAGAAAAATCTTCTGGAACTTTTCATGGAGCACCGAGTACTTCTCGGAAGCACTGGCCACCGTCTGGGTTGTCTGGATGTAAATCATCGCACACTGTGCGCCTTTCCTAACTGCTCGCTTAGCCTGCAAGTGGCTTATGAGCGGAAAGTTTGGAATTCCTGGCTCACACTTAATGGTCACCGGGGTGTTTGACACATTCCGATCGATTTGGAACGTGTGCTTGTCCCACTTGACATCAGGAAGAAACTTGTGAAACCACTGGATACCCAAAATTATGTCTGCTCCTACAAGAGGGGCAACCATAAAATGCCCTGAATCACTAATTTAGCCCCTAGAGCTTCATACTTGACGCTCGTTGTCATATCTGTGCTAAATCCCTCAACTTGTTTGTCCACCGGAGTCAGCTCGAAACGGGCACGCCTAGCGGCCTCTTCCGTGATCACATCCTCCGTGCTGCCGCTGTCAAACAAGACAACGACTCTCTGGCCACCTATATAGCCAAAGGACTTGAGCAATTCGTTGCGCTCATACTCCTGGTCATGGGCGCCCTTCTGCTTATCTTCGAGCTCGCGGCGGCTAATAATTGCTCCAACTGAAGCACCGGGGGTTGAAGAACTAGGGGTAGCCACTGGGGTCTGTGTGGGAGCTGTGCTCACCACGGAAGCTGTGGAGGCGGCGGCGGCCTTTGGAGGCTTCTTCGGACAATCCCGAGAAGTATGTCCTTTTGTGTGACAAAAGTAACATCTACCCTCCTTCCTGTACTGAGCAAGCTCCTTAGCACTCAACTTGCCACCTGTCTTGCCTGCCTCCGCTTTCTGGTCTGGAGTAAGCTTAGACGCATTGTTCGAGTTCTTGGAGCCAGAGGCTCCCGGGCTCTGTCCTGGGGAAGACCCCGTCTGGTTCTGGCTTTTGCCCCCCGAGGTGTTAGCCTTGGGAGAAGCCGGCTGGGAAGTCTTGGGCTTGCCACCATTGTGTTTCATTTCTGCACTCTGCGCAAGCGAGAGTGCGTCCTCAAAGGTGGCTGGCCTAAACATACGCACCTCCCATTGGATTTGCGTGTCCAGGCCATACAAAAACTGCCCTTTCTTGTCCGCATCAGATAAGCCTAATTGTAGACACAAGGTCGAAATTCTATTGGCAAACTGAAGGACTGGTTGCGCATTCTGACGCGCACCCCTGAACTCGTCTTCGAGTCGCTCAAGGTAGTGGGGCGGTAAAAACCGCTGCTTAAGGTCACGGACGAACTCGTCCCACCCATAAGCTGCCATACCTGATCTGGTGTGGGCATGAGCCCACTGAGTCCACCAAGGAATGGCCTCACCTTCCAAGTACCAACTGGCTAAGATCACTTTGTCAATATTTGATTTCCTAACTGCGGCAAAGTAAGCTTCAAATTGATGTAACCATGAATACAGAGTAGTGGGATCGAGTTTACCATTATACTTACTGAAATTCATTTTCTCGGAAAAATGATTCGAGGGCGCCGCCGGTGTCAATCTGGCGTCCAAAGCTCTGAGGTAACGCTCGTGTTCCACTCGTCGCATGGCGTCGTCTTCGCGTTGTCGAATCTCCAATGCGCGCATCTGCATCTCAAGCAAGGAGCTTGGCTGCGGCTGTGTCCCTACGAGAGGGTCCCTGTGACGAGGATCTGGTATCTGGGATACGGAAGGAGAGGGAGGAGGAGATGGAAAACGCGACGCTGGAGAGCGAGAACGCTCCTCCAGAGCCAAAATCCGCGCCTTCTGCTCATCCAACTTGGTTGTCTGGTCTGCGATTGCTCGCATCATCTGCTGGAACATGTCTTGTACACTCAAGCCGGGTGCCCTAGCTGGGCTGCCTGGTGCACTCTGGTCCCATGGTTCTGGTTCTCTCTCGTCGCCGAAGTTCGCCATAGCGGGAAAATGCAGTTCCTTTCCGGAACGCAATCTGACCATCCACTATCTGTGTGGGAGACTTCCGGAGGCTTCCGGAGGCTAAAAACCAACCGTCCTTCGAGGGACAGGAGTCACTCCGAAAGGGGTAGTCCACCGGCGTCTAAAAACCAACCACACGAGCGAAAAAATTTTCTGGTTTTCTTTGCTGAATCTTTGTCCTTGAAGTGAGCTCTGATACCACTGTAATATGCGGAAGCTTCGGAGAAGGATCGGTACTTCAAAACTCAGAAATCAGCACTCTTTTCGCGACGGAGTTAACGCACAAAACTGAAAGACGATGTGCAGAAAAATAGAGAGAGAAAGGGGAGATGGAGAGGACACAGTATTGGGTCCCAATTACCCTCTGTAGGGCCCCCACCACGGATGGTGTATTTGCTTTATTAGAATGATGTAAATCTGAAAACAAATACAAAGTACTTGACCTTTTCTTGGCTGGAAAACCTGCCCTTGACCTTCAGTCCTTCACCCCTTTGCTTTAGCAATGTTCTTGGCTGTCCTGGCCCTTGGTTGCTTGGAGCACTTGGTGAATTATGAGATGGAAACATGGATTATGGGCTGGGGTATTTATACCACCTCTTGTCTCCAGTTGGCTGGCTTCAGGGAGCTCCACGACTGAGATATATTCAATAAAGTGTTTTCACACTCTATACTATGCTGTCCAGCCTGCGCATGCTTCTGGGGCAGCATCCTGGCTGCTGGGCATGCTGCGCAGAGGTGTGGGACAGCTCCCTACACCTGGCCGACTAGGTGGGTAGGGTACTAGACCTGGTCGGCTACCTGTCCAGCAGTAGTACAGTTGGCCGACAGCCCCTCCAGCCCATGCCTTGGCTGGTGGGCAAATCTTGGGCCCTCGTGGCCCCTTGGGGGTGGTTCTACACCTCCCCCATGCCCAGACTAATAATGCAAAATGCAAATCCTTGCACTGGGGTAGCCCTATGGGCCGGCCCCATCTCTACATGCAAACCTACATGCCTACAGAGGCCTGGCATCCAGTTGCAAACCAGATACACAGCACATCTGACATCATTCCAGAGGGAGACTCACAGCGCGGATTGGCACTGCTTCATGTGCAGGACAATGCACAACTGACCTTGGACTCATGTGCAGGACAATGCACACCTGACCTTGGACTCATGTGCAGGACAATGCACACCTGACCTCGGACGACTGAGATGGATCCCTGGCTGACTCGTCCCGGACTGAGCTCACATGGGACCAGTTCACCATCCCAGGTCCTGCACCTATTGTACAGAAATGTCTACATGGCATCCAAGTGCGGGATGCACGTGACACAGCGGTTCGGCGAGCAGCGGTTCAGCCAGCAGAGGCAATTTTGATGAAGAAGATGATGATCAAGCCTTCCAAGATGGCTCTCCAAAATTTTTACGATCTTTCCAAGAGAGTACAAGCTTCTTATATACTTGATGGAGATGCTTGCTTTTCCCAAGCTTTGCTTTTGTTTTATCTTCTTGCTTTGCTTTTTCTTTATTAAATATTATTAATAATAGCCAAAGTTCTTGATTTGTGCTTTTACAACTTCAGGGCCTTGCTTTTTGACCTTGGAGCTACTTTTTGAAAAAGCGGCTTTTAGATTTTTGATCCAGTTCGATATCCATGTTCGAATGATGCCCTTAGCTTTTAGTCAACATAGTTTGAATTTTTGCTTTTTTTTTCTTGCTTTTTGACCAAGAATGGTGCTTTGTCCAATGCCACATGCATCACATTCAACAATGAATGGCTTATGCAAATCGGGTATGACCAAGACTAGCCCAATAATAATAGCATTCTTGAGAGAATTGAAAGCATTAATTTTAGTTTTCGTCCATTTGAAAATAGCATGTTTCTTGGTCAATTAATGTAATGGCGAAGCAATCATTGCAAAATGTAAGATAAATCTCCTGGAGTATGAGCATAAACCAAGAAAACTCCGTACTTCATGTATGGATTTGAGTTCTGGCCAATCTTTAATGGCTTGGATCTTTGCGGGATCCATTCTCACAACAAATGAAAACCAAGTGCGGGGACGTGAAGAACACGAGAGGAATGCTTCCCCCCTCTGCCATTCATCAGGAATGATCTCCATCCGGCCCTCACTGTGAATCGGTATGGTGGAATTGTCGCCAATGAAAATGCGACTTGACTGCCATTTAAGATCCTGAAAGAAGTCACGGGAAGAAGTCATGTGCTTGGAAGCACCACTATCAAGAATCCACTCCCGAGTATCCTTAGCGGTGAAGCCAACTACCTCCTCGCTCAAAGAAGATGAAACACTCGTGTCCAACATCTCCAAGTGCACAAAGGCTAGAGTCTTTGCAGCTGAAGCTGAAGCTGAAGAATCCGCACTCTTCCCAATCCGCTTGGGACACTTCCTCCAATAGTGGCCTTTCTCGCCACAATCGTTACAGGTCCTCTCAGCCTTCAGTTTCTCACGGTCTGAATCGGGCTTCTTCTCAAAAGACTTCTCCGATAAAGATTCCCTTTGCCCTGGTTGTTGTTGTTACGGCCTTTCGACCGCTGGCCAATCAAGGCCTCAAAACCTCCGCCCTATGGAGGGTTCGTAAATCGCTCTTCTTGGTCCAAGACCAATGGCACAATCTCCTCCCACGTGATGGTGATGAGCCTGCCACTGGTGACCGCCGACTACCATGTGGCACAACCACCTGCCCATGCAATGCTGCCCACACTTCCCAATGCCTGAGGTGTGGCCCAATGATTGAATCCAAAGTGGCTACTGAAGTGCTCTGACATAGGCTGTAATGCTGAAGAATAAAGGGTGTTTTGGCTGTGCCACAATGCACAACTGAGAAGTGGGGTGCACTGATAAGGTGGAGTGGCCCTCAAAGACCACTATTTCCTATATGCCCCAAGTCATGGCCTGTTCAAATTTAAAAATAGTGTAGAAGTGCAAAGTCTCAATCGCAACTTTCTAGGGGTTTGGCCAAATGTGCCATGCTTCATTTCTTGCTAAGCGTCAGTGGGGGGTCATGGGTGTCATTGTGCCTGCATGGGTATTTAGAGGTAATCTGATGTTGCTGGATTTGTTAGTCCTCTCTCTGTCCAGGTCCTCTCCTCCTCCCTCGGAGTGGATGATGGGAAGTAGCAATTCAATGCTCTCTTCCTTGTGGGTCCACATATTGGTTGACCTTGAGGAATCAATGCTCCACCCATGGTATCTTGTGCCTGGGATCTGGCTAGCTCATGTTTGTATTTAGAGCGACAATGCTTGAGTAGCCCAAACGCTATACACTAGATGAGATCTTTTGGAGAATCGACAGATTTTACAAGGTCTGGTTGCAGTCTAAACACACTAGAATCATTGTGGGAATGGCTTTGTAGAAGCCGTGGAAAAAGTGTGGTTTTGGCAGCATCCTGGAGCTAATTGGCACACACACACACGACCCTCATGATGATTTGGATATCCTCACATGCCTTGGTGATAAATTTTAAATAGGAGTTTTGTAGCTGAAGCTTGATATATATGCTATTTTCGTGTTCTCCCAGTCGAGAAGAAATTGAGAATTGCACTTACACTACAGTCTTCTGGTAGGGATCAAAATGCGAGACCATAACAGTGCATGCTCCGCAACCACCCTCTCCACAGCCTAGCTTTGTTCCAGTAAGTCCCGATCCTGATAATTGAGGTGAAAAAAAAAACCCCCAATAAGTCCAAATCCACCCGGAGAATCATCTCGATATCCACGAAAAAGTTAATTTTTCTTTGCGACTTACCTTGATTAGCTGCTGTTTGATACTAATTTGCCTAAATGATAGGAATAAAAAGGAATGGTTATGCAAGATTCGATTGCCCATTACCTCGCAGGTACTCAAGCAGGGTCTGGTGGGCGAGGTTGTCGGGTAGAACTCGCCGCTTGCCATTGACGTAGAGTATGGGTTCGCTCTTGGCGCCTTTGCCAGGCAAGCCTTCCAGAGAACCCATCGTTCGGAGAAGCAGAACACGGCACAGTTTCGATCCAATTCGTATTATATGCTTTTTTGGGTTGTTCGCGTATTCCTTTTCAAAGGTTTTAGAATTGCAAAAAAAACAAAAACAAAAACCAAAAAAAAACAACAAAACAAAACAAAAACTTACTGTCCGCTATGGAAAGATACGGCACCAAAATGATATTCTGTGAGTTTTTCTTTTTTTTTATCAATAATAATTATATATATATATATATATATATAAACTTAGAAAATGTCCAAAAGAACTCTAATACAGCCAAGTAAAATCTACACTATTGACCTCTACAAATCACTTTTGTCTTCGTTTAAAATTTCACACAGAAAATCCCATCTCTCTTCCTCCATCAAAAAACAAGAATGCTCTCAAAATATCCGATAACGTGGCAAGATGCTAGCCTCCATCATTGCTTCAGTAGTGCACGAGGGGATTGTTTTTCCAATAGTCCCCCTTTCTTAGACCAAATCTTAACAGTGGGTCTGGTTCTCTAAAAAAGCAACAAAAGTATGATCATCCTGCTTTTCTTTATAGTACCTCCTCTGAGTTCTTGGTCCGAATTTGGGGGGTCTCTTCTTCCCTTCCCAACACCTCACCTGCAGCATACAAATCAGCATTAGGAACTCACTCATAGTATGCTTGAAGCTCCACCAAACCCCGGGCAGAAGTCAAATGATGTTCCTTTGCAGTAACAGCACATCAGCTCAGTACACCTTAGCTTATTCACATTGCATACAAACCAGCACATGCACACACACACACACTTATGCATCAAGTCTGACTCTTGCAAGCCAGTACATAAAATCTTCATAAACACAATGGCATTCCTGTTAGACCAGATTTTCCACTATTCTGTTAGTTTTTCAAGAATAAGAGCCTTTTTTTTAGTATGTATTGATGAAGTCAATGAAATGATGGCCCGCCTTGCCCTTTCCCACATCCTTTCTTTACAACTCTCTATAAAAAGCCTCAAAAGGCTCATATTCTAATTAGTACACCTATAATATACACTTACAAAAAGTTTTTTATAATGCGAGTTTTATATTAATGAACTAACACCTACAAAAAGTTGTGAATATATACCTACAAAAAGTTGATTCAAGGTTTCACCCATATCTTTTCTATTTAAGGTCTCACAATTGATTTAGTATGTAATGATTAATGCTTTAAAAAGTCAATAAAATGATGACCCTCTTTGCCCTTTTCTATTTGGGTGCATTCACCCATATTCATCTATTTAAGGTCTCACAATTTTCTATAAAAAGCCTCATAGGACTCATTCTACAAATAAAAGGAGAAAGAGAGATGAGAAGAAAAGGAAAGAGGTTACGGACTGAAGTTATATTAGTTAAATGCCATCTAAGTGACATTTAATTAATATACCTAAAAAAGTTATGAATATATACCTACAAAAAGTTGTGAATATATACCTACAAAAAGCTATAAATATACACCTACAAAAAGTTGTGAATATCTATCTATACAAGATAAAGGAAGAGTGCCTACCCCTTCACGTGGAGAAAGGAGAGGGAGAATTTTTGAAAAGGAGAAAGGAGAAGAGAAGACAAGTGTTTGGGGGTTTCTTTCACACACGCCTAGATGCATTGGGCTCACAATTAGTCATACCATCAAACCATTTATTCATTG